>NW_008620887.1:0-41433 GCF_000691845.1 Merops nubicus | reverse complement strand
AGGGAAAACTCACAAATGCCTGATTTGAATACCTAAGGATCAGCCTCCTTGGGATTAGCTCCAAGGAGAAGAAAAGGTGTTTGTAGTTTCTCCATCCTTTTCTAAACTGCTCATGAGAAAATTTAAAAAATGGGATAGTGGGCAAAATTCAACTACTCTAGGAACTAAGAGGAGAAACACATTATTTTGTCCAAATGAGAGGTACCAAAATGTTTTGTCTACTTTTCCATGAGAACTGACCATGTGGCAGTGGTTTGGATATAGGTGATGAGTGTGAGGAGCCTGGACCATGCCATCAGCTGGTCTTGTCCTGAGCAAGTCGCTTTGCATGTCTGGTTGTCTTTCTGCCTCCTGGAGGGGATGCTGTGGGACACATGGGAGAAGTGAGACACTGGAAGGGTAGGAAGTTGCTCACAGGGAGGCTGGGACAAGCTCAAGAATCTCAAGTCTTTCTTACCCGTGAAGCTTGAGTTTCCACTTCCAAAGAGGCAATGATTTCTTCTGCAATGCAATGTGCTGTTAACCAGAAATATCCTGAATACAGCATCAGACAGAAGTGACCGCTATAGATAGGTACGAGTGACCAAGGGTGGGATTCACCTGGGCATTTGTGGTGGTTTGACCCTGGTTGGACACCTGGTGCCCACCTAAACCACTCTATCACTCTCCTCCTCAGCTGGACAGGGGAGAGAAAATATAACAAAAGGCTCATGGGTGGAGATAAAGACAGGGAGATAGATCACTCAGCAATTACTTTACAGAGAAAACACACTTGACTTGGGGAAAATTGACTTATTACCAATCAAATCAGAGCAGGATAATGAAAAATAACTACACATTAAAACACCTTCCCACCACCCTTCCCTTCTTTCCAGGCTTTGCTTCACTCTTGATTTATCTGCCTCGTCCCCCTCAGCAGCACAGGGGGACCGGGAATAGGGGCTATGGTCAGTTCATCACACATTATCTGTGCTGTTCCTTACTCCTCAGAGGGAGGACTCCTTACACTCTCCCCCTGCTCCAGTGTGGGGTCCCTCCCACAGGCTGCAGTTCTTCATTAACTGCTCTAGTGTTGGTTCCTTCCATGAGCTTCAGTTCTTCAGGAACCCCCTGGGGCCAGAGGTCCTGCCAGCAAACCTGCTTCAATGTAGGCCCCTCTCTTCATGGTTCCACAGGTCCTGCCTGGAGCCTACTTCAGTGTGGGCTTCCCATGGGGTCACAGCCTCCTTTAAGCGTCCACCTCCTCTAGCATGGAGTCCACCAAGGGCTGGTGGATATCTGCTCCACCATTAACCCACATGGGCTGCAGAGGGACAGCCTGTCTCACCATGGTCTTTACCACAGACTGCAGGGGAATCTCTGCTCCAGTGCCTGGAGCATTTCCTCCTCCACCTCCTTCACTGACCTTGGTGTCTGCAGAGTTGTTTCACATATTCTCAGTCTTCTCTTTGGCTGCAGTTGCTCAGGTATTTCCCCCCTCCCCGCCCTCTTAAATATGTTATCACAGAGACAGTACCACTGTTGCTGATCAGCTTGACTTTGGCCGACAATGGGTCCATCTTGAAGCCACCTGGCATTGGTTCTGTTGGACATAAGAGAAGTTTCTAGCAGCTTCTCATAGAAGCCACCCTGTAGCCCCCCTGCTACCAAAGCCTTGCTGTGCAAACCCAATAGAACATTGTAGATATCTACAAATGTAGACAAGGGCCTATTTCCCTGGGCTCATTTTACACAGAGACGCTTCTGTGTAAGTATCTGAATGTAAGCATTTAGGTGCCTTAATCTGTTAGCGAATTATTCCTTATAGCTAAGTCTGGGGTTCCCTAAAATTGTCATCTAGTGCCACCTGAGATGACCTCTGTGTAAGAGAAATCACATCTGAAATGGCTGGAGGCACCTATTCTGAGGTGATGGCTGAACTGAGGTTTGAAATTAGGTGGGGTGAATCCCGATCTTGATTCTCACAGCTAGCACAGGTATTTGTGTTGTTTGTTTCTTTAATGGTTTGGGAAAATGGACCTTCCTACTCAGATACCATTGACTGGACAGTCTCAAGGGTTTTATGCAAGAAATTTTCTTCCTAGGGTCAAAACAGGCAAGAGTCCCTCAGAAAAGCAACTTCTTCTCACCTCAATCCTCAAGGCAATATGCAAGAAAAGAGAGAAGCTTTGAAAATTGCTGTAAAAGAATTTCATGGCATGGCTGAAAATTATCCTGACCTTTCTTTGAGCAGTGGTGAGATGGGGGCTCTCCGTGCAACGTCATTAGGCAATCACATCCAGACACGCAGAGGATATTGGTTCAGTGCTTTTATTAGCAAAAATTCCTACTGTCTGCTTCACTAAACACTTACCTCTCCTCTACTCTGTGGTGCTGCTTTGGTATTCATGATGAAGAGATGCGTAATGACTCATGTCCCAGAATACTACCCAAGAGGAGCACGCAGGTATAAATCTTTGCTTCCAGATCAGGCAATGCTTCTCATTTTGCTCACCTACTCTGCAGGCCATCATCTCTGAGCGGTCACAGTCAGAAGGCTGCCCTGCTGTGCACAGAGAAGGAGGGCAAAATAGTCCTGTTACTTGCTGAAAAAGATCCCCTCCTTCACATTTACTAACGTGATACTCCCCTGCAGAGTGTGCTTTCCTGAACAACAGCTGAAGGAAAGACAGGTAGGATTACAAGAAGTTTATAATTTTTTTGCATACAGCTGTGGGGAATGTGGATTTGGGAGACAAAGCTCTGCAGAAGTCAAGAATTGGAGGCAGGGCTGCAAGTATCGGTGGGGACTCCTGGGTCAGAGTCCTTCTGCAACTGGGACCAGTGGCTGTACTGGGAGTGAAGGACATTCTCCCTCAGCTGCTGTGAAACAGGCACATTTTCTACTCAACTGCACTTTTGCACCTTCCTTTGGCTTAAGACATGAATAACTTGTTCCTTCCTTATGCATCCTCCCTGTGCCAGTCCAGCCATGGGTTTGCATGAGACCTGGTGTAAACCAAGTTTTAATGATCATCCTGTGGAATTGCTGATATAAAACTTAATGTGATATTTTTACCTTCAGACCTTGCAGTTAGTGTAGCGTAGGTTAAAAGCTGTATTTATTGCAGGCTTTTATTTTTATTAAAAATGGATCTTTGCAGTCCATCCAAAATATTCAGCGTGGGAGGAAAAGCACTGTAGCTGCCTCTGCTGTCCCCTATAGTTGCCAGCATGGTAAGCTGTGCTGCTAACCATACAGCATACAAACCAACATGTGATGCAGGGCAAGCATGGTACAAAACATGGACTTTTAGGAATATCCTGCAGGTCACCAGTGTTGGCCTAGAACATGTTTTTCTCACCACACCTGGCTTTCCATGGAGGCAGACAGGGCAACCCTCAGGATCCTCTGAAGTCACAGCAGAACTTCTGCTGCCCAGAGGGGACAAAACTTCACCCTTCCTGAAGCATTCATCCAGGCATCAGTGTGAGGAGAGAGGTTTCCCTGCTGCCTCTTCTCTGGGATCTGATGGGGCAATGTGGAAGGCAGGGTTGGAAATTAAATTTCCAGATGACAGTGTTTGAGAGACAAGTAAGGAAAGGTTACCCTGTGTCTAGCCCTGAATTAAGTGATGAGAAGCCATAAATATAAAACAGTTTCCCCCTGTTATTTTTAACCTAAGCACAGGAAAGCGATAGACCCAGGTCAGACTGAAGCCACACCATCTTTGGCTGTCAAAAGCTAGTGCCTTAGGAAAAGTACAAGGACAGGGCAAATGTATACTGATTTCCCTCCCAAAATATTCCCCTGGGCTATTTGTACTACAGTCATTCCTGAAATGAGGCGGTGCCTTTGTTAGAAGCCTGTAATTTGCTTCCTTGTATTTGCCCTTAAATGACATTAAGTTCTCTTAGCTTGCCTTGAAGCCACCAAGCTTTCTGGCTGCTGAGCTGTGGGTCAAGCCCAGGCTGTGGCAGCAGTCAGAGCTGCCCCAAGAAAGTCTTCCAAAGTAACACCATGACTTTGTCAGAGGGCAGTCAGATCAGCCCTTGTGACCCTCTGACCTCTCCAGCCAACACGCAATTTGGCTGTTTGTTTTTTTCCAGCATGCCCAAGCTTTTTCCTGTCTGTACAAGGAGGTTGTGCTGTCACTCCCCACTGTCAGAGAGAGGCAATTTTCCTTGTCTGCTGTCTTCCCTCTCTGCTGGGGAGCACACTTGCCTTCCAGGCTCTGCAGCAGTGTAACACAGTGAACGCCACCAAACGTGCTCTCCATTTCCCTTAGCATACAAGAAAGGAGAATCAAGTCATGGTGGGACTTGTAATTAAGTGTGATAACAACAGCTTGTGTACTGCAGTTGATTTCTTTGCTGTATCAATTCAAATATGTTACACTGAGGTAATTTTGTGCACAGTCCAGTAGGGTCTTGTGTGTCAGCACACGTGGCAAGGAGTTTTAAGATGTTTTGCCAAAGCACAGCGTCACAAGTGTTGAGAGCAGAGAAAGAGGACAAAAAAAATATCAATGGCTAATGTTTGGTGTGTTGCCTGACCACCACGTGTTTCGTGCTTTACCAGTTGCAAAAGTAAACGACATTTCAGTCAAAGAAATTCTAGGTCATTTCGCTTTGGGAACTGTTAACTCTCAGAGTTTCTGAGGTGCCACCAGCTACCTTTACCATCAAAGGGGAATACACTAAAGGCAATGTAATACGGTGGTCAATGTTGGTCCCTGTCCTGTGTCTCAAAGCCTCATGGCCACCAGTGGCCTCCACCATATGAATCGCTGCTCTTCACCAGGTAGGCAGTAAACATGGGGTGGGCTTGTTTACCTCAGCCCCTGCCAAGCTCCCCTGCAAAAGTCTGTGTTGCCAGGCTTTGTTTAAAGCAGACCAGAATGCAAAGCCTGAAGCAATGATCTTTCATAGTAGGGTTTAGTGCCAAATCCAGCGTAATTCTTGTGTTTCCACTCCCTGCCTACAGCCAGCCTGTAACGTAACATCTCAAAGAAGTTTTGCTTTGGGAGGTGGAAGAGACACTGAGGGTGTCCCTCAGAAAGCCCTATGGGGAGGAAAATGCACACTGCTGCAGACAGAAGGAAAGCAATGATGCTCAGGGTAGACAGAGCCTTTCCATTTCACTCCTGCTGTGGCAAGCCTGATGCTTTTAACCCTGAAAGTATACTCTCCACAGTCACATTATATTTTTATTTAGTAAAAATCAGAGCCCCATGGAAGGCTTTGAGGTGGTTCCCAAGCTGGCTGAGCATGTCTAGAGAGTGCAGCTGCAACGGTCCTGGACAACAAGGTAAATTAGGCGCTGCAAGTTTGCTCTGATCTGATGAAAGACATTCAATGTTTGCATGAGAGTTTTAGAGAGCCAGTGTTGAAGACTGGAAATATAATCGATCTATAAGTCTTGAAATATGTAATGGATCTGTCCAGGCTGAGAAGATAACTCTAGCGTTATTAAAAACTCTCAAATTTGAATATATTGCAAATAAATGCATTTACTGGAGGGTAAGGCTAGGACCCCTCTTTTTTTCTTATCCAACAGCAGACTGTGTAAACTACTGACTGGATAACACACGAGAAGTGAGCTGCTTGTTAGTCAGTGATGCTTACAAAGTTTTAACCAGGCCCAATATACTTGCCTTGGAAGCAGAGAAGCCCCCAGCTGCAGACACTTGCCACCAGAGGCCCCTATCGAGTGGTACCCTTCCCGCTATGTGGGTATGCAACCCTGCTTTCATTCCCAGCAGTGTCGGCTCTGATCAGCCCGATCACACTGGGTCCTGAAATTGTGAGATTGGAAGTGGAGTGAGAAATGTGTAGATTTCATGGTTTGTGGATTTTTTTAAAAATTCGTAGTTGTTTGTAGTAATAAACAAACCTTTACTTGCTTTATGTTTTTTGAGCTTAGAGGATGCTCTTGGACCAAATCTTTAGGCTTTCTCTGTAGCTGAGAGGGGTTATGAGTCTGCTCTGTAAAAACAGAGAGCAGGGAGTCTTCTGTTATCACTGGCCTGAGGGAGCATGAAATTGAAAACCTCAGCCATTGCAAGGCTTACCACAAACGCATGGTAATTGCTGAGACCCTTACGTCTAGCAACCTGTGCAGGCAGGTCTGGGACTGCTATTCTGCCCATGTGCAGGAAAGCAGATGCCTGGACAAACCAAGATTTGAAAATGTATTTCTGCAGGTTTTTTTTTTTCTTTTATATTGACCTTTGTTAGCACGTGACCCTTGCGAGAAGCTGTGAAGAATGCTGTATATTCCCTTAGTACTCTGTGTATGATTGTATTTTTATTTTCTTTATTAAAACCTGGACAGAGGAAAATAGGCCAGATTCCACTCCATTACCCCTGCTCAACTTCATCAGCTGCATAGAGCTGTGGTGAAATAACAGCTTTTGATGGAGTACATCCAAAAGCCCACTACTAGCATGCGTGGTAACAGATGCTACAAAATTGCAGAGAGTAAATGTTTGGCAATTCTCCTCTGAAGCAGCTACCTTGTGCCGGCAGCCTCATGGTCCAGTTCAGAGCCCCTGCTCAGGAGAGCTGCATTTTCTAGCAGAGCCTATTTTGGTACTGGTAGCACTTCTGAGGTGAGGGAGGATTTGCAGAACCAGAGAACTGGGGGGAAAATCGGGTTGGCAGGGACCTCAGGTTGTCTACTCTAAACTCTCTCTGAAAGGGGGCCCCCATCAGCAGATCAGTGCAAGCTCACCCCATCATCGTGGTTATCTGCAGGATGCAGTGTTAAGGTGGCTGTTGTGGGATTCACCTATTAGACACCTGCAATAAAGACCTCGGCACCTGAGCCAGTTCCCTGTACTGTATTCACAGTCAGTGCAGAGAAATGGACCTGGCAAGAGTTTTGTCCTGCTTTGGAGAAGCTGAGCCAGCTGTGCTCAGGTGAAGCCCACCTAGGAGTGCACATGTATTTCTTGCTGCTTTATGACTGAGAAGGAAAATGACAGCATGAGAAAACCTGCCTTCAGATAAAAAGCCAAAAATGAAAAATAAATAAAAAGCTCTTTTTTTAAACTTTTTATTTCTCTCCCTTCTGGTTGATCAGCAGCTCCAGGGCAGATGAGCCACCTGCCGTGCCTGCCCCCCAGCCTGGCCCCTGAGGAGATGCAGACCCCTAGAATGGCGGGGAGGAAGCGAGGGCGGCCCCCGCTTCAGCCTGCGCCCATCAAAATGCCTGTTCACAACCTCTACTCAGCACCAGCCGGTGCTTTGCCAGTGGTGAAGATCCCGAAGAAGAGAGGGAGGAAACCTGGCTACAAGGTAGATACATGACTTTCACACTCCTTCTCCACGTCCTGCTGCTTTTAATACATTTCTACCTCAGATGGTGAAAAATAGAGGGAATCTTTTTTTTTTTTTTTTTTTTAAGTTTACAGTGATTTTAATTTGCATTGTTTAAAAATAACCTGTCTCCCACAGTGTCATGTAAGATGGCTGCACACCTTCTGGGAAGTGTTTCTCTGCCATTTGTTACTTTCTTCTTCTCTCTCACTAACAGTGATTGGAAATGGAACAAAATGAAAGGAAAGGGAAAGGAATATGGAGGAGTGGGAATAAAAGGAGAAAATAAAGCTAATTTCAAAAGAAAAAAAAAAGGACATTTTAGAATGTAATGAGATTGCACTTTCAGAGAGAAAGGCAGTTTTGATTCCTTGTCTGCTCACTTTGGGGGAAAATCATGCCCAGCTCTCAATGTGGCCTCAGTGGGGAGGAGAGGCTAAAGAAAGAGAGAAAGAAACACAAGGGCACCTTATGCCCTTTACATATTGCCAGTGATCTGAGGTCTCTCACAGTAACCCACCCTGGGGGGCTCAGCACCAGCAGGAGCAGGGCCACCATTATGCCTCAGACTGGGATTGTGATGCTATGGGAAGGGGAATTTATTCTGGGGAGTGAAAATGAGCTAGATTGTAGGTCTTGTTGTCAGTAGGTTGCTCCATTATTCTCTCCATCTCTGCAGCCAGCTAGGGGCACCGCACGTTTTCTGTGCCTGTTCCTTGGATTTACTGGGAACAGGTACAGGCGTGCAGACTGTTACACAAGGAAGGCAAATTGCTGACTGTTAGAAAATAGTAGCTGCCTAAGTTCCTGATGTCAAAACAGAAAAGTGAGTAACATCAGCAGTGTATGGGCAGGCTGCCCCAGCCTTGCCTGGAGAAGGAGTCAGCCCTGGGTGTTGCCCAGCTCTTCACCGGGTCTCACCCACTACACAGGAGGCAGAAAGGCCCCATGCATGGTACTGCTGGCCGAGCTCTGGAAACAGGGACCAAATGTCTCAGGTTCTTGGGTTTGGGCTTTATCTAGAGCAGGCTACACTTATTGTTTCCCTTCCCTCCTTTTGACGTCCTGCTAGACCTTCTTCTTCCCATCCTCCATCCTCCATCCTCCCTCCTCTATCTTTTCCAGGCAAACCCTCCTCACCACCCTCTGCATCTCACTTCCAGAATTCCTTACTTCTCTGCATACCCCTCTGCAAACCCCTCTGCAACACCTACTGCAGTAGACATCAGTACCTCAGCCCTTGGTGCTTTCTCATCTTCTGCCTTCTCCCATGTCTCTCCATGCTCTCCCTACTTCATCCATACCTCTCTTTGCTATGGGGACACACTGAAGTGTGTTTCATTGTGTGCTGAGAACAGACCTTGCATGGCTAAGGGATGGCTCCAGCTGCAGTTTCCCATTTCTTCTTTGGACAGCAGGCTCAGGTGTCCCTCTTGGGGTTGCTGCGGAATTTTATAGCAGTAGTCCAAAAGAGAGTTAGCTGTATGTCCAAGATAAGACTGGGGCAAATACTCTAATGTTTTGTAAAATGTGGGATACGGAAATACTTATTATTTTTAACTTCAGTATTAGGTTAAAACTCTGGGACAGAAACATTGTTTCACCTGAGTTACTTGTTATTACAAGTTTGTGATTTATTTTATTTACTTTATTTATTTCAAGTAATTAAATTATTATCCATAA
This sequence comes from Merops nubicus, assembly GCF_000691845.1. Taxonomy (NCBI): domain Eukaryota; kingdom Metazoa; phylum Chordata; class Aves; order Coraciiformes; family Meropidae; genus Merops; species Merops nubicus. The sequence continues at coordinate 32,448 of NW_008620887.1, read as the reverse complement.
ATTTGGGTCACTTGTAGGCTCTTCAGTTCAAAATCACCCAAGTCTGGGATAATAAAACTTTGATGATTTGGTGAAATTGAGTCTCTGAATATGATTAAGTGATTCGTCAAGTATCACAATGACCTTGTATGAAGAGTTTTGGCAGAGCCCTTCCCTTCTGCCTCTACTTGTCTTGCTGCCACCCGTTTCTTACTCCTGCCTTTACATTTGATTTGTAATTTGATGAAAAAAATAATGTTCTGTTCCACCTCAAATGCACCCATTCACCTGTGAAAAAGCCTTTCACCAGCCACCATGTATTTGCAAGCAGAAGTGAAAAGGGAGGCTTAAATTTCCTAAAATGCTGCAGTATAACATTGCAATTTGGACCTAGGTGGCTGAGCACTTGATTGCTGTTGCCCTCTCTTCTTCCAAAAGAAAGCTTTTCCCCTGGCTGGGTACCACCCCCTCGCCCTTCCCCATCCCCAGGGACTTAGCTGGGAGGTGACAGCATCCCTCCTTCGGCCACGAATCTGGGATAATGGGATTATTTTTCTGGCGAGTGATGGCGAGTGAGAAGGCACCCTTTTATAACCAATGGCTTAAGTTTCTGGAGCTGACACTTGTGAGCTGTAGCATCCATGGCATCTGGCCCAGCGCTGTTTATTTGTGCTGTAGGAGTCACGCACCAAAGTGACATTGTCTGTGAGGTGCCTTTGTATGCTGTGCACTCAGCTGAAGTGAACCCCTCTCCATCAAAAACACTTCCCCAGTGTGAGTCAAAGATTATGCTTTTTGATGGGGAACTCTAGCTTGATTTAATTAGCTCGCTAATTGTATGCCCATAGATACCATGAGACTTAAACGCATTTTAAAAAAATCACTCCCTGCCCAAATGGCAGATGACCAAATTCTTTATCGCAAACAGATAGCAGAATTATTACAGAACAGATGGAAAAATACTTCTGAATTTTTAGCAAACTAGGAATTTACAGCCTAGATTTAAATTTATTTTGACGAAGATATGAATAACAGACATTTTTAATCACATGCTTTTTATAGCCAGAAGACCCATTGCCTGTTTTCATTGATATTACAGCAAATACCTGTCTTCTAAAAATGGCATTCATCACGCTTCACCACCAAACAAAGTCCTTTTCCTTTCTATCCTGTTTATTTTTTCACAGCTTTGTTTATAAAATTTTATCAGTTGTTTTTCCAAAAACTGTCCTTTACCTGATGCAGAGCTATTTGCCATAAGATACTACATTTCCTCTAAATACAGTATTCTTTCTGTCTTAATCTCTAGGAAAAATTCTATTCTGGTGATCGGGGGGGAGGTTAGTAGATGGATCTCTTTTATTTCTCTGAACACAAGTGAGGGGCAGCCCCAAAGTGCTGCCTACAAAGCCTGAATGAAGGGAGGTTTTGTTAGCATCATGGGGAGATTCGTGGTGTTAGAGGACATCTGAGTGACACCTGAATGACAAGCACATGGGACAGCACTGCAGCAAAGGCTACCACATCCCTCCCAGAGGGCAACAAAGCGATGACCCCATCTGAACAGCCCAAAGGCAGTTTGTTCCCCTTTGCTACTGCAGCAGCTCCTGCCTGAGGAGATGGCCCCAGCCCAGGTAGAGTGGCCAGCTGGGGCTTTGCAAGCTCCTACCAGGCAGAGTGAGCAGCGAGAGTTGCCTTGTGCAGGATGATGTGTGGAGTGACAATCTCTATTACAGGGCAGAGGTTCCCCTGCTGCCCTAGAAATCACTATTAATGATGACAAATAAGCAGTCAGGATTCAGACACACCGGGACTGAGATTGCACAGACAACCTTAAAGTGCCCTGATTGTTCACCTGTCCTGTGATACAGCCTTGGATTTCAAGGTTGCACGTGCTCCTCTTAACATTACCTGCCTCATTCACTGCAAAACACTTGGGAGATGTAGGAGGCTGCGTGCACACTCCCCCACATCATTTGCTGTGCAGAAGAATGTTATTGCATGACGCAAGAAGAAAAGGTGGGAAAGACCTTGGACTATGTTTTGCCTTTGCCAGCACAGCGCTGACCCCTCTTTGCCCTCAGCGACTGAGCTGAGCCCTGATGAGCTTCGTGCTGAGCCTTCTCACCCGCAGCCAAAGGCACAGAGGGTGCAAGGTATAGCCAAGGACCCCAAAAAAATGTACTCAGAAGCTCTGTGCTTCCTTGATGCAGGTTTAATGGTACCTTCTGCCCGGCCATTGGAAGCTCCCATGGCAGGACCAGGCTTGGCCAGGCGCTCGCTATGGTGCACATCTGTGCGCACACCTGCAGCAGCAGGAGGTGGTTTCCTCTCCAGCAGCAAAAGCTCTCGTGACCAGGAGTTGTCTCTGCTCTCCTGGCTGGAAGGACACAGCCCTAAGGGGATGAGGCAGACCTCAGCCTTTTCTAGCAAAGTTTTGTCAGAACAAAGGACAGCTGGTACAGGGGAACTAGTAGCCATAAAGATGAGGACCTATGATCTAAGTGGTTTAAGAAAAGTACAAGGAAAGTTTGCATTGTGGTTCATCTCGCTTCTTTCCTGTGTATCTATTATATAAGCCAGCAAAAAAATATCTTCAGAAGAAAAAAAAGCCTATCCCTGAAATGTTCTTCCCCCTCTTTCACTTTTTTTTTTTTTTTTTTTTTGGTATGAGGAGACAGAAATACCAGCTAGATGAATCTTGATTGCTGCAAAGGGGTGTGCAGAAACTCAGAATCGTAACAGAATTGTAACACAAACTCCAGGACTCAACAGGGTCCTCCCCATCCACAGCTACTGCCCACTCAGAGGAGCCCACAGCCAGCATCAATGGCACAAACCCCATGCTCTTTCTGCACCTAATGCACTGTGGCTTTGGTAAAGTAGACACACTTATTCCCTACCCTAAATCCCTGATCAGTTTTCTCTGATCTCTTTTCCACGGTAGAAGATCCATAACAGGGGGGACAGGGGAGGGGTGGTGTTGTACATCTTGCTTTAAAGCAAACATTGCCTTTTATATCTTATACTGTGTATATTAAAACTTCAGACATTTGATATTCAAAAGCTGATTCAAATGCTTTACTGTGGGGATTGCCCAAAATTCTCTTACAGATTTTGTCTCCTTTTCTCTCTCTCTTTCTCTCTTCTTCACCACTTTTTTTTTCACTTTCACGTATATGTGCTCTCTACTGCCAAGCTCTCAGTCAGTCACCTGGTTGATTGGGTTGGCTTTTTTGATAAGAGAAGAATCAGCCCAAGAAAAGACATCTTTAAATTAAATACTTTGAGACTTACACTTTGTGATATTCAGGGACTACTCAGGTTTTCAGGGGACAGGAGGTATTTAAGTCTTGTTTGATAGTGTACTGCCTCTTGTAGTCAGGGATTGTTTTATTTTGTTCTAAGAAAGGCACATTGTCTGCTGCCCCTAATAAAATGGCAATTATCTATATCCAGAGGCTGTAGAGCACATACTGTTGCAATTAAGTTTGCAGTAAACTGTTCGCAAAAACAGCAAACTGCCAAGTAGGCACTTCCAAGCTAGAGAATTTACACAAGTCTTGCTCTCTGTTTATTTATTCTTGAACATAGCCTGCCTGGGCCTCCAAAAGCCAGGAAACAGGTGGAGAAAGCAGTCTACCGGACACTATCCCACCTCCACTGGGCTGATGGTGCTCTTGGGGCAGTGCACACTCAGATAGTGCATGAGACTCAAGGCAGGAGAGGGGACTTGTGAGCCAGTGCTTGGGGCCACAGGGCTGTGAGCCAGAAAGGATGTTAAGGACCCAACATGCCAGTGAAACAGAAGTTACTAGGTGTGTTGTTTCCAAAATACTATCTATGTAGACATCTGAATTTGTGAGCACATATATATGTTTTCATATAGATGTTGCATGTAAATATATATAGAAGTATTTATGTACATCTTTATGTAAATGTATATACTTTTGTATCTATGTATATACTATGTACAAACACACATATGCATATATGCATTCACTATACGTGTATATATGTGTATGATCAAATGTAAGCCCAGAAACCTAGCATAGGGGCTGCCCAAATTTTCGAAGTGCCAGCTCACTTCATCACAGAAAAGTGAGTCATCAATGTGTTGCTACAGAAAATAACAGGTCATCCTGCTTCTCACCTTCGCACAGGGGATAAACCCCAAACTGGATAGGGACCTTGATTTTTGAAACACCACTCTTCCCATTTATTTTAATTGCTTGGGAAACAAACTGACAGCACTCAGAGGCTGCTCTGAGGGAAACTCTAGGTTGTGTAAAGGAGCAAGTTCAAGAAGGGCTTGGTGGAGGCCTGGTGGCCAAAAATTATACTCATCTCAACAAAGGTAGCCTTTTTGTTTGTTTTGAGGAGTACCATCCCAGCACAGGCTATCATGCTACTGAAAGCAAGAGAGAGATTCTGAATTCTCTCTTAGTGAAGCCCTTGCTGGGATAAGCCAGTAAATGGGAAATGACCCGAACTCCTGAAGATTTAATGTCTAAAAACTCACCTGGATGGCACTAAGTCCAACAGCCATCCTTCTCCTTTCCCCAGCTTCCTGGTTTTAGTGTTACAGTGGAACAGTGATCATTATTTTAGACAGTTGTAATCCTAATCACGGAAAACGTGACTCTTTATCCAAAATTACTTCTACTCTTCGTCAGGACTTATTCAAGGTTTGGTTTGTAGGTAGTGGTCTGGCTTCATTTCTACCTAAAAAAATACTTTGTACATTATTTCCAGCTTGAGCTGGAAGAGAGAAGCAATACTCTGCAAATTTAATGGGGCTAAAAATTATTTTTCATTCTTATGTCACTTATAGCATTTTTACCTTTGGCCACTGAAAACCACCACCGCCAACAAAATCACCTGCCAGAAGAACAGCTTGGTGTAGTATGTGTAAATATAAAAACCAGTCCTGTGTGCTTGGATTGTCTGCTTTCACCCCGCTTCTCTTCATAGTGAAAACAAAAGCAAGAGTGGTACCTTCAGGTCACACCTACCACATTAGTCTGTTATAATTGTGATTACCTGATCATCACTTGACTGGTGAGACATTGCCAGGTAGTGGCAGCATAAAGACATAGTGATATTGCACGTTAAATTGGTGTTTCACTTCCCCAAGCCAGGCTGCAGGTCACAAAGATTACTGAGTGCAACAGTGCAGCGGTTTGTATTTAGTACCTGGTAATAACACACTATGGACCACGGTCTGAGCTTATTTATATGGACGTCAGTCCAAAGCAGCTTCTTGGTGCCACTGGATTTACACAAGATTTACACTCCTTTAACTAAGAGCAGAATTTGGTCCTAAATTCTGAGGTAGTTAAAGATCCTCTGTTTCTGAGTTGAGGGGAACTGTTTACACCCACATGAAGGGGGTTGTAAAATGCCATTGCACTGATTTGCTAGAGTGTTAGACCCAATTTGCTAAGGTGTAAATAAGTACCCAGTGGGCGGTATAATATTTGCATCCTGTAACTTAGGGTGTTGCTGTCTGATACAAATCAGCAAGCTTCAGGCTCCAACGTCCTCCCAGGAGCAGAACGGATGCTCCTGGCCTAGAGAAAGTGATGCAATAGCAGATTGCTAATGAGTGGGAGTTCATGGGGCGTGACATCCGCGGAATAAAATCGGAGTATCTCATGTGTACTTTCATTACCCAATGTGGTTATTTTTTGCAGCTGAAGTCTCGTGTCCTGATGACTCCTTTAGCAATCTCTCCGCCGAGAAGCACACCGGAGCCGGATATTAGTTCAATCCCCCAGGATGCAGCTACGATACCCAACTCAGCCACCCCACAGGCTCTCACAGGTACACAGCCTCAAGTGCTCCTTGGCCAAGGGCTGAGCAGGAACCGTGGGCTGACAGATGCTGTGCTTTCCAGAACAGGTGAAGCTCATGGAAGTGGGGTGTTTGCAGATTAGACTGGTGACCAGTGACAAAGAACAGAGATGTCCTGCAGGACAATATTTTGATCGCCATGTGTCAAATTTAGTGGAGGTGTTAGACCTATTCCTCTTGAAATGCAGACATCAACATCCCACAAATGCTACTGTTTTATACCAAACACTCACCCCATCAAATGTGTCGCAGTGACCACACTAAACCCCAGGATGAACATGAAGCATCTGCTACAGCTGTGGAGAGGACGGAGGAGCCATGGTCTGGCTGTAGACAGGGTTACCAGCAAATAAACCCCAATGTCTTTTCACAGCAGCAGATTTGGTAATTTCTGCCTGTAGTCAGGGAAAACAGCCTTATTCTTTTTTTTTTTTTTTTTTTGCTTATATTACCAGAAATAACATAGGTCAATGCTTTTCAACTGATGTAAATGAGAAGAAATTCAACAAGACAGCTGATTTACCCTGAGATTTCAGCAGAGAAATGGATTAGATAACATTAGAATCTAAACACAACACATAAATCCCATTATTTCTTAGCTGGGATGCACAGAGGAGAAGTTTTCCATCTGCTCTGGTAGCAGAATGATAATAAATGTAGTGTTGATGACAATAATAATATATTTTATTCTCATTTATCCCTTCACATGCAAAGACTGCAAAGTGCTTGGCAAACATCAGCTGAGTGGTGTTTCATAGCACAGCCCTGAGAGGTGTGCCCAGTGCTGCTTTAGGAGGAGGACAGGGAGGCACAGTCCACCATCCTCAGCAGATTCCCTGAGTGGCCACGGGGGCTCTGTGGGTCATTTGGGACTCTGGAGATGCAGCACCCTGCACCTCCATCTGCCTGTCCCTGTGCCACCGGCAACTCTTCCCCAGCACCTTCCTAATGGTGCACATAGGCTTCCATGAGAGCAGGGTTTGCAGGAGGTAGAGGCAGGCTCAAGCCAATTTTTACCTCCCTATCTGCACCAAAAGGACTGTAGGGACCCCTGCTCCCCAGCCAGGGCCACAGCATGCTGCCTGCAGGCTGCAAAGTCCCTCACACATCCAAGCCCTGGACAAAACTGGTGACTTCTCATGGCAGAAACCGCATCCTGCAGATTTGCAGGATTTGGCATGGTGGCACGCCGGGAAAGCTGCACCCTGGCACCCCCCTGCATGCTGCCAGTGCTGCCTTTCAGTGCCACCATTTATCCCTTTGTTTGTTTGGCACTTGGACAGTGTAAAGTGCTTCATAATGATAAGTATGATTGCTATTATCTTCCTGTTTACCCAGGATATACTGCTTGAGCCCCTTCTGCTCTCCAGTGAGAGATGGAGGAGCAGAGTGCACTGTGACAGTCGCACTAGATTTTCATTACGGTGATTCAAACTGTAAATTATTTCCAACTTTACACAGCTGTCATCATGTCCTCCACTCCACTTGATTTTTTTTTTGTCACATATCTGATTTCTGTCAGAGGATAATGTTATATTGTCTGAGAGATGACAGCTCAAGCACACTCAGCCAGCTATTATAATATGTCTCACTTTAGCCTGACTTTAGGCTGTGTCTTAGTCGCCCTTAGTTACCACTTAGTTATTTCTGCTTTCTCCAAGCCACAGATAGTCTCAGCCAAGCTTAAAATAAGTTCATGCTAGTGAGAGGAGAGCACTGATTTCTTGACTATTGCTGGCAGGCTTGATGGCATGTAGAAAAACTGCCTTTGGAGGCAACAGCATGTGAGAAGAGGCAGGCAGGGCTTGGCTGTGGAGAGGTTGGGGCATCCCTTGCAGACCCCTGTGCAGCACAGTTGTGCATCTGTGGTCCCGAATGGGGATTTAGCACTGCACACGATGTACAGTTTCCCCTGAGGTGATGCAGTTTGCAGAATGCTGAGTTGGACTGGGACAGCCAGGAACTCCCCAAAAGACCAAAGCCTCTGACATTGCATAGTGCAGCTCAGCGTAGCATAACCCTCCAGACGTTAGAGCTGTATTAAGGTCAGAAGCAGCAAGAAAAGCCTCCCAAAGGTCTCCCAAAGTTCATCTCCCAAAGGTCATCTCAGAGCAGTGTTTCTAGGAGGGCTGCTCAATGAATCAGTCTAAAACCAGAGAAAAACAACAAACCCAAACCACACTTCAGGCTAGAATTTACCCACTGCTGTAAGGTCACACCTGCTAGTCACTGTCCTGCACTCCTCGGGCACCTTTTCTGGTCATCAGCTGCATGGACAAGGTAGTCTCCAAGAGAGTAGATCCCAGGCACACGCAGGAGCATCTTTGACTGCATGTAGCTTCTCCTCATGTGTGACACTGAGCCAGGCCTAAACTCAGCTGGCTCAGTTGGGCAATGGGTGATCAGGGCAAGGAAGCCAGGCTGTGCCATCACAGGTGCCAGCAGTTCACCGGGGAATGGAAGAGCTTGTGAAATAGATAGAAATGTATAAAGCTAGCATTTGCTAGGCTGCTCTCGGGGCCATCTTTTGATGACCTCATTGGGATTTTGTGTCTACAGTCTGCATTTATGTCAACAAGCAAGCAAACCTGGGGCCGTACCTTGACAGAAAAAAAGTGCAGCAGCTCCCAGAGCACTTTGGACCTGAGAGACCACCGGTGGCCCTGCAGCAGGCTGTCCAGGCCTGCATTGACTGTGCGCTCCAACAAAAGGCTGTCTTCTCACTCATCAAGCAGGGCTATGGAGGCGAGATGGTGTCAGGTAAAGCATTTTTGTAAGGGGTTTGTGGCCATTTGGGAAGTGTTTGAAATCTTAGCCTGATCTCCTGAGCTGTCCCATTCTCATGGGTAGGCTGGCAACCAGCTTTAGCCATCACACCTTTGTAAGATGAGCTGCTGCAGGAATTGCCTTGGTGTCAGGTGAAAGCACATTGGTAAAAAGATCCAGGGAATGAACAGGTCTAGCTCCAGAGTCCTGCACTTTGCCACTCTTTGAAACAGTGTTGAGGCCAGGCCTGTGAGCTGTTTCATGCAGGCCATGCAAGGTTGAGCAGCCTTGCAAGCCTGCCTCATGCCACATGTTGCCATTGCTTGTTGTGCTAAAGAAGAACTTGCACAGAGTTCACCTGCTGGTGTGCCCCCAGCTGCAGAAACTGCAAAAGTGCCACAGCAGTTCCCCATACAGCAGGATTACACAAATGTATCAGAGAGAATCAAGAGATCCGAGAGAACTTCCCAGGAGTTCCTCATCTACCTGCACTGACACTTCTTGCAGGGTCCTGATGAGTCTCCCATGTCCCACGCTGAATCCCCCAGCCTAGCTCTCAGACTGAACATGAACTTTTAATCACAGCAAGACTTTTGCGTTGCAACATTGTTTTAGCGTGTGAGGGTGCACCGGGAAGGAACAATGATGGGAATCTAGGAAAGCTGCTCTCCGACGAGCTGCCGTGGATGAGTCAGGCAGGAACACGAAGCCAAGGACTGCAAACCCAATCGGTTTTGCAGGGACCACAGCACCTCAGCTGTGCCATTGGAATCCTCCTGTGTGGGAGCCCAGGCTGTGGCCCTCTATGCAGCATATAAATCCTGCTTCCTCCCTTTTCTCTAGTTTTCTTTAGTCACAGGTGTGCCATCCCTAAGGGACATCAGGAATACTTTAAGAATGATTCAGATTTTTTCACAGAAACATAAGACTGAAGCAATTCAGTGCAAAGCTTCGTTTTTGCCTTGTTCTGTGCTGTGTATATGATTTTCATTACAAGCAGGAGAGTCATGTTGTGCACCAAACCTGCCAAACCCCTTGGTCTCAGTTCCTCTGAGCTGGCGCAACTTCATGTACCTGAGCTAAAAGCACCTGGTCAACACTGCTCCCAACTTCATGCCTCTTCTGACCCTGAAGGAGGGGTGAATAGCCCTCATGGTCATGAGTCATGGTGTCACTCTGAAACTGCAGCTCGCTCCCAGCCCAGCAGCAGCACAGACAGTACAGGCTTTCCAGTCTTCCCATGGTTTGTCTCAAAGGTGCTCAACCAGCTGTGGAGCATGATCCCTTACAGCAGCTCGGGCCAACAGGAAATCTCTGAAGTTATCCTAAAGATTATAAGCCTAACATAATTTATACTTGCTAGTAGTGACTGGAGGTTGTAGGGCTAGAAAAAGCCTTCCAGATGGTAGAGTTCAGTATCATGTAGTCCTCCCTGCAAACCTGTTGACACCTAAATGTGTCCTGCTACCATTGATCCTGGTGAGCCTGTTGTGACCCCTCCACCTCTCTCATGGCTGGGACCTATGCCTTTTTTAACTCCTGCCTAAATAAAATCCCTGAAAGCTTTGTCCAGGAATTTTAATTGCTCTGCTCTCACCCTGAAGCTCAAACTCAGCTATATTTCTAGAGAGCAGTCCTCATACTGCCGGGCTGAAAAACAGGTTTTTTTTCAGGTCCTCTCTGCATGATGAGGAAGATTGCTGGGTTAGTGAAAGAAGTGCAGGTGTCTTCCCACAGCCCTGTATAGCAGAGATGGGGATGGCTACAGTGCAACAGGGAATCTTTCTGTTTCCCTGAATATCACTGTGGCCTGCCTGTGCACCTCTTCAAGTATGGATTCACCCTTCTTGAGCCTGGGGGACCAGGACGATGCCCATCAATCCAGCTCAGGTTTTACCAGGACTTTATAGAGTGGAATGGATATTCCTTTGTCTGTTCTGGACATGTTTTGTTCAATACCTCCTTGAAATGTGTCTGACTTTTTCATTGCTGTGTCACATTCATGGCTCATGGGCATCTGATGAGCCTGTCCCCTCATTTCTCATCCCATGAGGTCATGTTGAGCCACCTCAACAAAAATACGGATTGCCATATACTTTCTAGTATATTTTTCATCTGTTTTTATTATTGCAAACTCAAGATCAGCCCATCCTTTCTGTGCAAGCTCCCAGTCCTCCTCTCCATTGATAGTGCCTCCTAGCTTACTGCATCCATAAAAATATTTTTGTGCAAGCACAGATTACTGGTGGTTCCTCTCCAGTGCTTGGGGTCTACTGCCAGCAGAGCCTGTTGTTCTCTCCTGGCCCACCTTTCATACACAATAATTTCCAGTTTAGTGAAAGATTTCTCATACTTTACTGAATTCCAGATAGATCACAATTGCCAATCTTTCCTTGAATATAAATGCAGTTAAATCAATAAATAAGCATCCACAATGAAGCTGGATGAGAACCCTCACTTCAGTACAACTCTGGTACATTTTATTCATTCACAGACATGTCTTTAATTCTTGTCTTCCCATTATCTTTTAAAACCTCAGGTGTTGCTGAAGTCAGTCTAATAACCCACCACTGACAGAACATTTTCTTTCCCCTTCCTTAGACCAAGGTATCATAATTGCCTCCTTCCAATCATGCAATACAGTTTTCAGTTGGATGCATATATTAGAAATCCCTGCACTGCTGGCCATGCCAGTCGGCATCTTTCAGCCCTCCTGGGGGAAGGTGATCTGGGTCACATCAAGTCAGGTCCTTAAGCTCCTCCAGTTTCTTTTGTGCTTCAGGTCAGGTAATTATATAAAATATTTTAAGACATACAAATACTTGTGTGAAATCTTTTCCCCTGCTCTCATTCCTCCTCCTTCCATGCATCTCCGGGTATTGAATTGCTCCTGCTTGCTTTCCAGTTTCAGCTTCTTTTGAGGGGAAGCAGCATCTCCTGAGCCTGCTGGTGGTGAACAGCATTGGGTATGTCCTGCGATTCCTGAAGAAGCTCTGTCACAGCCTCTTGTGTGACAACCTCTTCAGCAACCAGCCTTTCCAGCAGTACAACACCATGCCAGAAAGCCCAGAGGTGTATGAAAACAGACGGATGGAGGCAGGTAGGCTGCTTGATCAGCTTGGAGGTCAAGATTTATCAGATCTTAAGAAATTACTGTCTTTTTTTGGCCCTGTACTGTATATTCTGGAGAACTGCAGGTCTCTGTGGGATCTTTCCAGAGAGAGGCAGTAGGCTGATTTGCAGTGTTTTTCCCAGTGGCTATAGAGGAGGCTTTTGGGTGAGAACCTCTATGTTGATGAGCTCCAGTAGTCATAGGGATAAAGGTTTTTATTGTTTTATATCCCTTTGTTTCTTTTATCTCTTTTCTTAAGGAAGCCAGACTCGTATGATCTCACTGTCCTTGTTTCTTTCAGTTCTTTCCCATAACTTTCGGCCTCCTCAAGCCTACCTGGCCCTGAGGTAAAAGCCTCAAAGGGATTAAGTTCCTTCAAGGTTCAGGCACACAGAAAGGTAGAGCAGAAGTTTCTCTCCTCATCCAACTCAACCACCTTATTAGACACTGAAGGGTCCCCACTGATTACCAAGCCTTCGATGCTTGCAGACATGGCACAGTGTTGCCTGTCTCCCCTTCCCAGCCCCCTCTGCTCGTGCATTGCCTTGGCTCATTGGGTGCAGTGAGAGGTGGGGGCTAGATGAGTGCGTGGACCCCAGCCCACATTTTGGAGTCACCACAGCATGAACAGGAAATCACTGCTGTAATGGGCACGCTCTGACCCAGCACTGCCCCAGCACTTTGTTATCTCTGTGCTTCCCTGCTTGCACAATGCTCATTTTAAGGATCACCTGCAAAGCATCATGATCTGACTTCACCTGGGGGGACTTCTTACTGGGCGAGGGAAGAGAGCTGCTTGCAGCAATGCCAGTCAGTGCCGTTAGCATAAAACTGAGGTTACATTATTAGCTGTAGCACACTCAGCCTGGATCCCAGTGTGCAACCTCCACCCATGAGTGCAAACCTAAATGAGAGTTGTGACTGCTAAAGGTGTTTGCTTTGATACTTGAGAGTAGTTGCAGAGCTTCTCCAGCTTAAAATGCCTGTGGGCACCAGCAAGGTCCCTCCCTTAGTGCTTCACCATGTGGGGTGAAGTCTGGTGGGTCTGTGGCATGTGGCAGATGCGTCTATGGAGATGGTGGTCTAGAGAGACACCTGCCTTGAGCAGCACTAGGCCCAGATGGATGCACACCTGGGCTTCCTTCTTGCCCCCGCCCCAGTGTGCAGGGATGGGATACTGGCTTCTCACAGTCCCTGTGGATCTGGGGCATGCCTACAGCCCCCATCTGCAATCAGTGGTCAGAAAGCTGCCCTAGGGCTCCACTATGGACACTTCAAAAATTAGTTTAGAAAAAAAAGATGCACAGTTATGGCCCTGAACCTCCACTTCACCTTCAGGCTTCCTCCTGATTTTAATGATTTTTCCTTCTATTTTATTAACAACACCGTGGGTGTTTGGGGAGCACTCTGTCCCTCAAGCATTCAGTTTAATAGCAGATGCATGCTGGCAGCTGAGAGAAAGGTGTTTTAGTGTCCACAATTATAATCCATTAATTGCTTGTTTGCCAGGAAGACCCTAAATGTGTGCTTTGCACGCCGAAGCTGTGAGTAGGCTCTGCACACAGAGCAGAAATTGCCTTTTTGTGCAAAGAAATCCAGCTGCCACTCTTGCACACAGGGGAGGAATGGCAGGAACCCAGACTGAAAAGCAATATTTTTTTTTTCCCCTCGACTAGGACATTTGCAGCAACCTGAATGTTTCTGAGAGGTCAAGGGATTTCTGTAGCACTAAGTGAGTGCAGCCCAGGAGGCCTGGCATTTGCATTTTCATTTGCATTTTAATTTGCATGTACATTTGCATTTACTTTTGCACAGCAATGCTGTGTGCTGTGGAAGACAACTCCACAGCCGAGTTTATACAGTGGCTGCTACACTCTCAGTGTCTCCCTCCCTACATAATTTCAATGAAGATGTTCCTGACATCATTCCCACTGGCTCTGCCCAGCCAGTGAGGAAGGGACAAAATATTATATTTGTTCCAGACCAAGCAGGAGACATGGATGTACGGAAGGTTTCTTCCACCTCTCCGGGGCAATTAATAGCTCCTCTGGAGGTAGTATGGGCACTAGCCTGGGCTCTCCTCCCTTCTGCCTGGGAGTGGGATGGGAGAAGAAGCAGTGGCTCCTGGGGCTTTTATGTCTCCAAGACCAGCAACATTGTGGTACAGTGGAGAATGCAAGCTGTAAAATAGCTGAGGGCAGCAGTTATACATAGGTTTAAAACTCCCCCACCAGCCTCCAGTTTGCTCACCCAGGGGATCTGATAGCCACCGACGTGGTAGGCAGAGAGCTCTAGCATGACCATGGGTCAGTATGACCTGCAGAGATTTGGGTGCTTCCCTGTTAGAGTGGAGATGCAGGAGATGTGATGGATTTGCCACTTGGTCCCACATAGAGGGTAACTGTGATGAGTAGTGATGTTTCTGGAGCAGCTGGGTACTCAAGTACTCTGAGAAAGCACCCCCAAAAGGGAACCCTCCTTCCACCAAAGATTAAAAGAAATACAGTGAGACAGGATTTGAGGTCACTTTAAGCGCTGTGCTGACCACTGACCTGGTGTACCAAGTGTGGTGAACCCAGGTTGCTCTGTCGAAGCCTACCATGGGCCTGGGGGTGATTGGGGGGTTGCTCACCAGTTCCACCAGCTAACCTGCTGTCTGCATCGCTGTGGGCCCAAGCGTGCAGGCTGGAGAGCCAGGTGGTTGTCTGGAACACCTACCTACCCATAAGATAACTGCTCAGCCCCAGAGCACACACCAAGGCACAGAAGAAGAACTTAACTCCAACAGATGAAAAGCCCTTGAAATGGTGCACGTTGGAGTGGGGAAAAGCTGCTTCTTTCCCAGGGCAACTTGTGCCCAGCTCAGGAGCTGGCTGTCAGCGGCTATGCAGCAGAGGAACTGGAGTGACAGCCTTGCACCCTTCACGCTGCACTCAGCTGGAGCCAGGCAGATACATACTATTCCTGTTCCTCATGTCAAGCTGTATTTAACAGCTCCATTTGCACCAGCGGAGTAACTCCAGTTCTAGGCACTGGGACTTGAGCCACTTAGTCTATGTTTAATACTGCATTCCCTAAATCCCCTTCCATCTCCCTGGGAGCCAGTGTTCTCTGCAGCAAGGTCAGCACAGGGCTGATCTCTGCTACACAGAACAGAGGCAGGGTTTCCCTGTAGTGGCAATAATTAAGGAGGGCAGTAGGAGCTCTTCTCACAGACGGGTCTGTGGGGGCATCTCCTGGGATAGAGCTCACATAGAGCAGGGCTATAAAAAAGCAAAGCAGGAAGCCATGCACAGCAGCCACATTTTTCCTTGTTTCTGTTCCTTAGCTTGTAATCAAGATGCTCTTTCTTTTAAAATCATGTGCTTTTCAGCCCGTGCATACCAATGCATTTAATACACGTATTGACTCTGGTGTGGTTACTCTTGATTTACGCTGGCAGAAGTGAGGAGAGAAGCCAGCATCGTGTCCAGTCATATTAATCCACTTACTCCGTATAGGACTTACCTTTTAACCTTGCCCCAAAGCACATGCCCCTAAGCCATTATTCACCTGTGCTCACAGCAAACTGCCAGATGCTAATGGCTGCGTACAGGCCAGGTGGGATTTGTTGATATATGCATAAATCACTTACAATGATGTTCTACATGTCTTAGAAGCACACACTTGTGGGGCTGTGCCCAGCACCAGCCTCCGCAGTGAGTTTTGTTGGCTATGCATTACCCTCCCTGCACCTGAGCACATGGAGCAAGGGTCCCTCTCCAGCTGCCTCCCAACGGCAGTGGCTTCACTGCCTTGTCTTGGCACATCTGGGGACATACCCCATGGCTTTTTCTCAGCTCTGAGGGGACTTTCTGGCTCATGAGAGCAATTTGAGGGGAGCCTCTGTGGCAAGACTCCCAGGACTTCATCTGGGAAGTGCCCAGTTTCAGGTCTGCATTACAGCAAATCCTGAGACATTATCTGTCCTCACAGCACTCGGGCTCAAAGCATCTCTGGACCTGCACCCCAGAATTTTCCATGAGAGCAGTAGTGCAGTTTGAACTAAAATGATGGCAAGGTCTGAGTAGAACTCTTCAGAACATTCTGTGAAGTGTGCCGGGGATACATGGATGGGAAGCCAACACAGATCCTGCAACGTGCCTCCATCCAAACCCTCTGTGTTCAGATTTCGTTAGTCCTCGCATGCTGAGCTAACTGAGGTTTGGATGTGAGCATGGGAAAGAGACATTTTGGAAACATCTACATGCTGTTGCCAAGCACCTATGCAACGTTAGATTGTTATTTTTCAGAGGAAAGCATCTGTGCTATAAAACTTCTCACCAATCTGATGGTGGGTACAGAAATTGAAGTAGTTTCTCTTATGTGGGAAGCATCAAACTTGATAAGCACCTTCTTCCTTCTCCTTTCAGTCAATCCTTTCCTTGCTCTTTCTGTCCTGAACCTTGGCTTTTGGTTATTTTGTACTGTTAGACAATTGCTGTGCTCCATGCAGAGCTTGGCTACGTGCAGCTGCAGCAAACCTTTTTTTTTTTTATGCACGGACTCCTGGTGCTCCCCTATCGGGGGGAAGACAGGAAGGTCTGTGAATAAGGTCCTCAGCCTTGCTCCTCTCCATGGCCAAGTCAAATTTGTATGTGTATACACGGTGTGGTGTCCCCTACAACCATCCACAGGAGAGCAACACCTCTTCTTGTGACAGGGGCTTCTTGTGCAGGGTCCTGTGTGGAGAATAAGCACAGCAGGAGGTAGAGGTACCCCATGGTACATCAGTGCCTCTCTATATAGGAAGGTGGGCTCTTCCTTTCTACAGCACTTGAAAAGCTGGTATGTGAAGTATTATAGCAATGCACCAAAAGAGTGTGATTCTTAGGCAAGACACTAGGCATGGAGCTGGATCTTGTCAGAGACATTCCCACTGATTCCATGGGCAAGTCATTCTTCCCTGCTTTGCCTTTATTGGAGCACCTGTCCAAGGAGGGCTATAATTCTTACTGCTATGTGTGAAGTCCTTCTAAAACAGCTAGGGGAAAAACAAATAATGTGATAGAATATCACATATTATTGCAATCAATATTTTCTGTTCCAAGCACCAAATAAACAGCAGCTTAGAAATTTCAAGCCCTGAGAGGGCAAGAACAAAAATGTTGTTTTTTCCCCTTTCTAGTACCTTGGCTTGTTTAATCTTGTCTTGTTGCATGCTATGAGGAACAGTGCTCCTGGCTTCTCAGCACTCAGAATAAATGGCTTTTATGGCTATCAATAGCTTCGGCTCTCTTCAGCATTTAATTACCTGCAAAGGCCATTTATTGCCTCATATATTGCTCTACCATGAACATTATCCTTTAACAATAAATAAAATATTAAGGTCACTCTTAAAGAGGGAGCAGAGGAACTGCACAAGCCATCCAGCCACAGCGAAGTCTAATAGAAAAAGTTTGTCTGGTCTTTTGGGCATTTGAATTGATGGCAGAGCCTGCAGTAAAGCAGAGGAAGGGTGCAATGGCTGCAGGCATTTCTTCCTCCCTTCCTTCTACATGCCCATAAGTCTGTGCACCCAACAGCAGGTTGGGTGCCTCCTCCCCCTCCAGACCAAATCCAGCCAGCCCCAGGGCAGGGCATCCCACCTGGGACCCCCACAGTGAGGTCCTGCCTGCAGCAGGAGTGCCACAGCAGGTCTGGCTCCATGAAACAAGGTGTCCAGGGTGTTAACTCTGTGGCAGAGCAGAAAGAGTGGCAACTACAGTTGGAGCTGCACACTGTCAGTCAGAAACCTGGGGAGGGACAGGAACAGTTTAGGATGGAACAAGAGATAGAAAGTGAAAGCAGGAGGGTGAAAGAAAAGAGACAGTGAGGTAGTGCTCCTCTAGTAGAGGCTTTAGCATTCAGGCCCTTTAAACCTAGACCAGAAAAAATAATGAAATATACACTAAGGGGCAAATCCTGGCAGGAGGAAAAATAAGAGATGGATAGGAGATACAAAATTCACCTGTGATATAATTTGTCTGAACTCCACAGAATTTACAAAATTGGATAAATTGACCCCTCTGACTCATAAGCTGTGTGATTACTGTTTGAAGGAAGAGTCCTTTTCTGTTTCTTTAAGCTTATGAAATTGTGTCTCCTTGTTGATGCTAAGCAATGAAGCTATAAGCAGACATCCCTCCAGCAGTCAGCGCAGAGGAAATCCTCCTTCCTACGTTCTGCCAGGCTGTTTTACCTCCATGATCTTGAAGGGTGAAAGAAAATCCATCCCTTTTGAAAAGCCGTCCCTCGTGTGGGTAGAAACTGCTCCCAGCAGTGGACGAGGAGAAGCCCAAAGGCCCTTTTGTCCTTCAGCCCAAGGTGAGCTCTGAGCCATGGCACAGGCACCAGCAGCGCTAGAGACTGCCTGGGCTGCAGCCATGAAGGTTAGAAGACAGCTAGGCTATGAAATGGAGTTTAAAGAAGGAAAAAAGGCAGCTTAATTTTCCATATCAAAAGGTATGCATAAGGAAAGTGGAGGAAACAATGGGCATAAATGCATGAAGCATGATGGATGACATCATATCCATATCATGCAAGTCATCTGGAGGAAGCATGACCACTCTTTTAGAGCCCCAGTCAGATAAATCTTTTCATAGTAACTCTGTTTTAATGTCAGCTTTAGCTTTGTTTTAGCTGGTTAAGCCTTTTCAATAGAGCTATAGGTTTCCTTTAGGCGATGTCCTTTAGAAGTTAGGAGTCCAAGCTTTGATTTTAAATAGTTTAAATTAAAACTGAAACAGAAATTTTCATTCCTAAATTTTTAAAATATTGATATGAATACCTGTGATCCAATATACCCATATTTCAAGCAGTTAGATCAGCAAGCCACAGGCCAGAAATCCTGATGAAAAAACAGCCCTCTCCCTCCCTCAAGTGCCACGTGTGTTAGCCAGCATGACCCACCAGATTTTTCATAGATGCAAGGCAGGAAAAAGATGATCCTCAGGTTCCTTACCTTTTGCCAGTTCAAGCCATGTTAGATAACATCACTTGGGAGCCACATGCAATGTGCAGCTGTAGACTCTGGTAGCCCATGAAAACCGTGGGCAATTAGATGTGTTGCTCCTTGCTGCTGGGCTGCTGTTGCATCCAGGGTAATGGAAAGACTGGCTGTAGTGGTGGAGGGGGTGGTGAGAGGTAGCAAAGTCAGCACTCACTAAGAAAAAGACAAAACAAGAAACGTTTTGGGAGAGAACTGAACACTTGTGTTTTGTGAATCTGGACAAGAGGGCGCTTGCTTCTGGGACTGCCTGAGCTTGCACTGCCAGAGGAGGAAGCAGAGCCAGCTGAAAGGGGAGAAAAGGGAGGCTTGTGTTTAAGCTGTTTCCATTTGACAGGTTTCATCAGATTCAGAATTTTTTTTTCAGGGGATGTTGCTGATTTCTACTTGGATGTTCTTCAATTTTTCAACTCAGTTTTTCTGCTTCCCCATGTTCTCTCTGTTTTAGCCTTTTAGATTAAAAGATAAAAAGTCTCTTCCGCCTTTATCTAGCTTCTGTTTCTCTCTTTTTTTTCTAGTTCACTACAAAATCATTGGAAACCCACACACACTGGCATTTCCAGTTCCATGGAAAAAAAACTTCACTTTTTTTTTTTTCTTGAAAAGTCTTGGCCCCTGTTTAATCAACAGTGCTCCCTAGCTCCTTAGGATTTACTTGTTAGTAGTCATTATACAGAATGCATCAAAGTGCCTTTCGGAAAGTAGTAACACACAGCATCTGCCTGAAGAACATTCATCTGCTGGCAAAATGAGTGCAGAGCAGGAGATCACAGCAATTAAAAGGGTAATGGAAGCAAACTGCTGGCAATGACGTGCAGTTTGGTGTTTGTGCTGGGACGGTGCTGGCTGTGGGCAGCAATAGGAAAGGTAAGGGTGCAAGGCAAGGAGTTGCACCACTAGCAGCTGAGCAAGAGAAACCTGTCCCTACTTCTCACTGAAAATAAGCTGCAGATGCAGGCTTGGGGAATCAGGTAGTTCAAGACGTGTTTCTTCATGGAAGAGGTAAGGTTACAGAAGTGATTTAA
This sequence comes from Merops nubicus, assembly GCF_000691845.1. Taxonomy (NCBI): domain Eukaryota; kingdom Metazoa; phylum Chordata; class Aves; order Coraciiformes; family Meropidae; genus Merops; species Merops nubicus. The sequence goes on along the minus strand of NW_008620887.1, from coordinate 12,683 downwards.
ACACAAAGCAGCAGCGGTTTGCTAAACTTCAGCAGAGGAGCAAAAGTCAAGGAAAATGTAGTGAGTGAGGCTGGGGGTGAGTCCTGGGGTGGGGTCCTGGGGCAAGCCTAGCTTCTTGGTGGCACAGCACAGTGCAGCACACTGGTGTGAAGGAAAACTGGCTTGGTGGGGTCACAGGGAGAAGAGGGGATAAAAAGATATGAGAAAGGGGAATTGATGAGTTCCTAGCACTGGGACAGAGTGGCCAGGGACATCAGAAGTAGCAGCAGACAAGGCAGGAAAAGAAAGGATTTGTGAAGGGGAACTAAGGCCTTAAAGCCCAGCTATGTTATATTTATATGGCAGAAGAAACCTCAGAAGAAATATCAGAAAGTTCAGCTAAGCTGCAGTACTGGGCAGGGAAAATGATGCAAAGACTGTATAAAAGATCTTATACCTACATATAAACACATGCACAGGCTCATACTTTGTATGTGCTTTACTTAATTTCTGGATGAGATTATTAGTTATTAATGGGCAAACACAACTGATTTTGCAGTTACTGCACTTTTTTCTAGACATCTCACTTCTTGTGTCTCAAATTATTTGTTTTCCAAACAAAAAATTGCTGTTTAATATTTTAAGGCTGTACTAACCAATATAATTCAAGGAGATTCATCATGGTGGTAGCAGAACAGAAATGCACTAAGTACTTCAGCGGCAGAGAATCCCAGTATATAAGACCTTGAAATTTTCCAATAACACAGTCATATTCATCTAGTCTATCCTATATACATTTTTTGGTGACTTTTATCAGTGTTGATTTATAAGTATGCAAAGTACATTATCAGCTACCTGGATAGAAAAGCCCCTCTAGGTGCTGCTAAGAGATGGAGACAGAAAAGATCTGTTGCAGCCTCTCCCATCTCCTTCTGCCAGGGCAGAGCTGTTGCTGTGCTAAGACATAAAACTATAGAATCCTGATAAATCTCCTTTTCAGCTGTACACTTTGGTGTAACATAAAGGCAAGGGAGAAGGGCAGAGAATGGAGAAGCAGGTCTGAAGTCAGTAGGAAGAGACCAAAGGAAAACTTTTTCTAAAGGCTGGATCCCTATGTCATTGAAATCCCTTTGCCTTCACTCAGGGTTATGCAGTACTTCAAAAAATTGCCTATGCTGTAAGATAGGACAAAAATCTCTCCATTGCAACACAAGACATTTATTCAATCAGTCTCAAGTACTTAAATAAAAAAAAAATCCTTTATGGGTTATTTATACACACGAGCACCTTTTATTATTAAATCTAATATATTTGTCAGCAGCTAGCTTGTGAATTTACTCTACCTTTTTATTCAGTTTGGACAATAAAATTGTGTTGATCTGTTCCCAGCCGGTTTCATTCCCCGGTTCAACTGCATTAAACACAATGTGGTTGTTGTCTGGGCTGCAAACACTCAAGGGAAATCGTTTAAATAATGAAAAAAAAATTGCCTGTGGTGGAGTCCTTGTAATCAGGACAACACTGGATTTTGGACAATTCTCTAAAAAATTTGGATTCTTGATGCTTACTGACTGGCAGTCTCTTTGGGGGATTTGGCGTTTTCAGTTACTGCAAAATATTTTTTAGCAGCTAGGACACAGTGAGATGATACATGGTGCAGTAAAGCCACAGACTGAACCCTGGAGAATTCACTGCAGGTTTTATCTCCACATTGTGACCATGGTTTCAGTGTTTATAATATCTACATTCAGAAGTGGATGAGGCTTATTTACATTTTGCTGTTCTGACTGACTAGTACCCTCCCTTTTTCTCCCCCGTGGATGCAATTGTGTGCTCCTGTAACCCGTGCAAGATTTATCCCGTAGACTGACAAATGCAGGCGTGACAGCCCTGAGCTGCTGCTGGAGGATGCCCTGGGCTGCTTGCTCACTCGCTGCCTCTCTGCAGCAGCCTCAGGGATGCTGTGGCTCCTCGGGGACACGTCTCTGTGCCACTCCATCTTGGCAGGCAGCAAGTAGCCTGGCTCTACTGCCACGAAGCAGATGTCTCTCCCTGTAATGTTTTCCTTGTCCAGTCAAACCATGGTAGCCATGGACTGGTGTGGAAAAGGTCTGGTTCCTCCTCAGCCATATGGGGTGCAGATGCATGCGCCAGAGAGTGGTGTTGACATGGTGTAGAAACACCTGCTAAGGGGTGGCATCATATTTTCATTGTGCTGCATGTCTGGATGGGTGATGAAGCTAAAAGGAATGGGCTGGTGTGGTAATCCCAAAGTAAATCATGGCTGGTAGAGCTGGAATATTTTAATCCATCATAGGAAACTCTTATCTTTAGATAGATGCATGCAGGCTTGAGCTAAAAGGCTGATAAGGCCCATGGTCTGTTTCATGGTCTGGACAGAAATATTTGAGGCTGTTTGGCAGACACAGATGAAACGATTTTTTAATCTTCTAAGAGCCAATGTTAAAACAGAAGATAGCAGTTCGGAATCAAGGCATATCTTTCACACTCTTAAACACAGTTTAGATCTCTCTGGCTTACAAAAGATTGATAACTGATGGTTAAACTCACCTAAAGTATTTCCTTCTGCACTTCAGCATTCGATTTTTCTATTTCACCACTTTTATTTTTCCTTTCATGAAGGCTGAGATGCAGGGGTTTTAACCTCCATAACTAGTTAAAACTGCCCCCTCCCATTCCCCCTCCCATTCCCCCTCCCCACTGCCTCCCAGAAAGTGCAAATACCATCCTTGTGCAGGGAGCAGGAGCCAAGCTCAGGAACTATAAAATACGGGAAAAGATAAAACCATACAAGGAGTCTCTCAGTGGGATTTTGACACTGTGGCTGGCTCTTCTCAGAATCACTGGGAGATGAGAAAAGACTGGCCCTGTCTGGAGGAGATGAGAGGTCTGTGGAAGGTATGATATCATGCTGTTTAAAATATGGAGTTCACATCTGGTCAAGCCATTATAGAAAATATATAGTAGCACTTAAAAAGGTACAGGGAAGGGTCAGAGGGCAGAGCTCATCATGAAACAATATGAGGAATAAGAGACGACACAAAAAAGGAGTGGGGACAGAGAAAAAGGAAAGAAGAAGGAAAGGAGAGGAGAGGAGAGAGGAGAGGAGAGGAGAGGAGAGGAAAGGAAAGGAAAGGAAAGGAAAAGAAAGGAAAGGAAAGGAAAGGAAAAGAAAGGAAAGGAAAGGAAAGGAAAAGAAAGGAAAGGAAAGGAAAGGAAAAGAAAGGAAAGGAAAGGAAAGGAAAAGAAAGGAAAGGAAAGGAAAGGAAAAGAAAGGAAAGGAAAGGAAAGGAAAAGAAAGGAAAGGAAAGGAAAGGAAAAGAAAGGAAAGGAAAGGAAAGGAAAAGAAAGGAAAGGAAAGGAAAGGAAAAGAAAGGAAAGGAAAGGAAAGGAAAAGAAAGGAAAGGAAAGGAAAGGAAAAGAAAGGAAAGGAAAGGAAAGGAAAAAATCTATATTGGCTGCAAGGAAAATGAGTTAATGGGGAATTTAATTAGAGCAAATACAAATGATTAAATATTGCAGGTGGTGCAGTAAAAATTACAAAATGACATAAATGTATTGGCCTAGGAGGAAGGACAGTTGACCCAGGAAGTGTGTAAAACAGGAGCTCCCTGGTTTGGGGATCAGTGTCTGTCATCCTAAGATGTGGTGGTGTGGGTTTCCTTTGGTGCCTCATTCAACCTTCACCTGGATGCAGCCACTCCATAGCTGTGTGGGAAATGACCTGTTAACTGGGAATGGGGACCCTAATCCCAGTTCACTGCCCTGACCTCAGGCTCTGCTGTTCTAGCAGCAGTCTGGGGATGAAACTAGAGAAAGACATGAAAAGGAAAGCCGGATGAATGAAAGTGTGAGATAGATGGAAGGGGAAGGGCCTGGGAAAGAAATGGCTATGCAAGTCAGTGGTGTGGGAAGAAGGGAAATAGAAAAGGGAGATAGGAAAACAGCTGGCAAAATGGGAAAAGGGGGATGCTGCTGGTGTGGGAAAACTGTGTTACAGTAAAGCAGAGAGTGGGAATATGATGTAGGAGGCAGTAGGCAGAGGTGATGAGGAAGAACAGAGGAAGAAGCAGGTAGGAGGTGTAATGGAAGGGAGCCTGAGACAGGTAAATGGAGAGAGGGGTGTAACACAAGAAGTTACGTGGGAGCAACAGCAGGTGAGAAAAGCAGCACAAGGTGAGTTTGACCCACAAGGAAAGGAGAGAAGAGAGACTAGAAAGTGTCTCTGGACTGCAGAAAGAGCTTTTACCTATAGGAGAGATTTTAGCAGAATAAGTTCTTTTTTAAGATGAATTAAAAGTGATAGATTAGATCTGCTCAGGGAAATATCAGCTAAGCATCATCTTTCCTGGGTATGTACTCTTCTTCATTTCCTGCTTGACTTTAAATTGATTTTCATTTACTTTCCTAATGCAAAATGGGAAGAGAATTTTTTTTTGTCTTTATGGAATGTCTCTATGCCTATATGCTACCAAAGGTCCACTGTACGTGTTCTGCACTCACACATGCGGTATACATCCATGTGGCACACTGTAGTGTTAAATAGATAGTGCTGAGGGTGTAACATGTTACAGAGGTGAGAGACAAACCAAGTATTTTTCTCCATCCTAATGGAGAATTGGGCTCTAGAAATGATGGATAGCCTGATCAAGGTCACTCTAGAGGTCTGCAGCAGAGATGGGATGTGAGCCGCAGGTTCTTAGGATGTTCTAGCTCTCAGCAGACCCATTGTCAAGAATTTGGCTTGGAACCATACAGGTTGCCACTTTTGCATTTTTAAATTTGGAAAGCAGTTGATTTTTTTTTTCTTTCCTCCTTTGCTGCATTTCAAGGTGTGCTGGATGTAACAGCCTTGGCCTTTTCAGTCCAATTGCCTGTGAACCATTCATGGCAAACAAAACTACACCAAAATGGCTTGAGCATGTCAGGGTGGTTAACAGCGGTAATGGAGACTACTGTGATCAAAGCAAAGATTTGTAGCAGCTTTCTTACAAAACCTGCTTTAAAACATTGTGCACTAATTTCTCACCAGTGTGTGCCCTTCTGCTGACTACCTAGAAAATAAAATACAGTAGTGTGACAGAATACAGAAGGGCTAAGCTACAGACTTATGAAACTGTTGCATTTTAAACCCCAGTAGACAGTTATGTTTTCTTCTACTGCCTTAGAAAACATGTTTTTCCCTAATTGGCCAAAGTGGGATTAGTAGCTGTGAAAGCCGCACGCTTTACAAGGCCTTGTGGGAGCTTACAAAATGCAGATATTTTCCTAAGCGTTATTGGTGGAGCTCCAAGTCCTGCAGCTACCCTGTGGTACAAAACAACAAGGGGCTGGAAAAAGATTAACACAAAGAGTTTCTGCGGTCTCTTTGTAGTTTTTGGACAGTGGAACTTGTCCCTCTCTCTGCCTTCTGTGCCACTGTAAAGGGCCATGGGCCCCTCACATGAGCTCTTGTCACGGTCTTCCCCCCACCCTCTATGGCTGCTCCTTGGAGGGACAAAGACGTCAGCCATAGATAAGATCAAAGGACAACTCACACGGGAAGGGATTCCAGGAGGTCTGCCATCCAACCCCTTGTCCAAAACAGGGTCAGCTATGGGATTAGACCCAGTTGCTCAGGGCTGTGTTCAGTTGGGTCTGGAAAACCTTCAGTGCCAGAGCCTGTACAACCTCTCCAGGCAACCTCTAACACTGTCCCACTGTCTTAACAGGGAAAAGGCTTCTTCTTACATCCACCCTGAGGTTTTAATTTCAATTATTGTCCATTGTCTCTTGTTCTCCTGCTATGCACCACAGTTATCAGCCTGGCTCTATCTTCTTGGTGATCTCTTCATTGGTCCTGTGGGGCTGCTGTTAGGCTCCTACCCACAAACTGCCCCTACCCAGGCTGAACAAGCCCTTTTTCCTCAGCCTCTCCTTGAAAGGCAAGTGCTTCAGGTCCCAGGCATCTTGACAGCCCTCCACTGAACTCAGCCATTTATCCATGTGTGTCTGGTATCACAGAGACTGAACTTGAATGCCAGGTTAGACCCCTGTAGTACCCCACTTTTTACTGGCCTTGATACAACCCACTAGCTGCCACTCACTAACCCTGACCATCCAACTGAGTTTCTCACTCTTGCCAGCCGTAATGTGCTAACATGGATGCGAGATCATTGTGGGAGAGAGTGTTGGAACCCTTGCTAAAGTCAAGGCAAACAACATCCACCTCTCTCCCTTTGCCCACAAATCCAGCTGCTTTATGATAGAAGGCAATCAGGTTGGTCAGGTGGGACTGATCCTTGGTGAACCCATACAGACAGTCCCCGGTCACCTTCACCTCCTCCTCTGTTGCTTGGGGGGCATCATGAAATGCAGATGTCTTCTCCTACCCTGAAGTATCACTGTGACAGCATCACACCTCAGGGGCATAATGGATCTCTCTGTGTCTTGAAAGTCCTCCAGGCCTAGATGCCTCTTCCTTCCCACATGTGGGTCTCTCCTGGGGGCGCGCAGACTGTTGCATGGGGTCACAGAGACATGGTTGCTCAAGGTGCATCAGCTCATGCAGTTCTACAAAGAGTCCACACTCAGCAGGGAACACAGAAGTTGACCAGCAACTTTCAAAATCTGTAACCACACATGCTTGAATGCACAGTCTCCTTTTTCCTAATCTAACTGTGACATACAATTCATGATGAGCTCCTTTTGGTCAGGAGGAGGTGACTTTGATGAGCTGCTCTTGTAATCTACTGACAGTTCATGTCAACTTGAGGATCGGGAGCTCTGAAAAGGCTTGCTTAGAAACCTGGCTGCTTGAGATGATCCTGGCTTCCACCTGTCCAGTGAAGACATGAACATGACTTTTCAAATTCCCAAAGCACTTCCCACTGGGGTATGTTTCAGACAGTAATGAAAGGAAGCTCCTGCTTGGTCCATGGCAATAGGCATCATTACTCCCCTTTTGGAGCCCAAAGCAGAGACATGTAGAATAAATAGATATAGATCAAGAAAAGAGACTTAGGCATGGTCAGGAACAGAACCAATGGCATCTGGCTCCTTGTCATAACCCTGTACAAAACTCATGAGTGTCCTTCCACAGGCAGATTTCACCTGCACATGTCTTATTTCACAGACTACTGAGATAGTCCGACATCGGTTAAAAAATCCCTGGTGTCTGTTCACAAATTTTGGAGTCAGTTATACCCCTAGTAATAAAAGCTGTATGCCATTTATTTAGTAGGGCTCTTTTAATGTGCTGTTTGCTGTTTTGATAGTCTGCATCTTCTTCATGTTGTAATCATATTAAAAGAGCATTCTTTTCCTGGAATAAAGAGGTAATGATTCACAAGAGGCATAATTATTCCATGTGGTGCAGGCAGGATGCTGCAGAAAGAGCTGTCTTCTTCATGTGTAAGAGGCTTTTATTGCAAGTATTCTACAGAGTAATTAAATTCCTGTGAATGAGAAGGCTTGATTGGATTTTCTCTGGTTTATTGGGAGGAGTCTAAAAAGCCAGGTATTTAGCTCAATTGCTATACAATTTTGGCATCTGTTGGAGGTTAGGGAGAAAAGTTCAGTGTCTGATTCCCATTCCTCTTACGCTAGTGTTACATTAGCTGAACTCCGTTGAATTCAGTTGAATTACAACCTATCTGTATTTGTGTAAGAATCAAGCTCAGATATCCCAGGCAGAACACAGCAGGATACCTGAATGCATGCTGTAAGAATCCAAATTATCTAAGGGAAAAAAGCCTTGCTAAAGGAAAGCTGCTTGCGGTTGTAAAGGCAAGTGCCCCAAAATGAGGAAACTTCACATTTAAAGTTGTCCTTCAGATCTGATGTTTGTCTTGGGGCCAGTCCAGCCTTGGCCCAGAATGGACAAAGTTTTAAAAGACAGCAGCAAGAAAAGAAAAGTCAGGCAACCATATAACAAAAATCTGTGCTGTGGCTTGACACACAAGCCAGGATCATTGTGCTGGCATGGCATAACTCTTGAGTATATGAGTTGTCAAACTAAATCATGTTTAACATTAACTACTGTACACAGCTGAAAATGTTTGGTTTTGTTTTGCCTTTTTTTTCCGAAGGAAAAGAGTAAAAATGTAAATTAAGAAGAAAACTCTATTATATACACCCTCAACACCTATTAGTAATGGGGTTTGGGTCTTGTATCATAAATTACAGCCTAAATTCTTCCTATTACTCAATAAGACTACACAATATGTCAGGAGAAGATTGTTGCTCAGGCAGGGAAGGAGATGTGTGACACTACGGAGTTAATTTCATCCTGCTCAGATGTCTTTGGATAGACAGTACATGTGGTGAGGAAAGTGACATTTTTAACAGCTTAAAGAAACATCATGGGGAAATGAGAGGTAATTTCCTAATCTAGGGTCTCCCTGCCACTGGATGTTAACACCTTGTTTCAGCCAGTGAGAGTGGGAATCTCTGAAGCACATGTTGCCAGTATCCGTTGGGGTTATGCTGTCAAAGGCATCAAGCAAGATGGACCTGGACCTAGGTCTGAGGGGAACTAGCAAAAAATCTGTGTACTGCAAAACCTCAGGCTAGACCTGTCTTGTGCCTGTGCCTTAGAACCCTAAGCAAAGGGGAACACAAACCTCTAAAATAGGTCTGTAAGTGCAAAATTTTGGCTTTTTTAAGTCTGAAAATCAAGGTATTTAGCTCCTACACAGTGTGCAAAGTGCAATGCAGAAGAGAGGAACCACAGCAATGATTTGCAGTCATCCGTGATGCTGGCACACATGTCTGAACCTGAGTCAGGTCCAAGGTGATTGACTCACATATCTCTGTCAGGGATAAACCTTGTGTGTGCTCATCAGCCATCCAGTCTCTTCTCATTGCAGTATACTGGGCCTGATGGATATCTGCAACTGAGGACATTTTCTGATTAACTTGGGTAACTGCAGCCAGAATGCTTTGGTTTATTACCTTCACTCCCTCCAACTGGCTGCCAGGCATTACAAATTCAACAAATTGCCTGTCCTCCTGTCCTACTCTGCCTTCTTCCTTTCAACTTCCATGTTTTTACATGAAAGACAGCGCAACCAATAGCTGCACAATCCTCCAGTCTCAATGGTATTTGGCAAGCACTGTGAGGCACATGGGAACTACCATTGTGGCCCAGGACTTTACATAGAATATTGCCGTAAGCTGGCATGGATGTGTCACATGAAACCATAGTTTCCATCTTGTGACTCTACTGACTTCTGAATGGTTGTGCTTCCCTTCATTATTTATTAATTCTCAGCAAGGAACCCTCCTGGAGCCAGCTGTCTGCACAGAAAGTTGGAAATGGAATTAAACTTTTTGCCAATAAAAGGGAATTTGGGGAAAAAAAAAAAAAAATTCAAGGTCTGAATTAAAATCAGTTCTGTTTTATTGATTTATCTTTTGTGTCTTGGCTTCCTGAGTAGAAACAGTCATACCTGAGGACTACCTGTCTGACCCTGTGAACATGAAGCGGTACAGTGTGGATCCTGCCGATTCTGCCTTCAGTTGCATGGGCTCCATGTACACCACACGGCAGAGTCCTGCTGATGGACGTCCTGCTGGAGGCTCCTCTTCTTCCCGTAGTCATCGTCCTGCCCAAATGTCTTCAGGGGGTCCCTCATCTACTGGCCTGCAGCATCAAACCTCCAGCCCAACGAGGAATGGGACCTACCCTGAAGGAAACAGAAGTGGTAATATAACATCTTCCATTTAGCAATGTGTGTTGCTATGCTGGTGCCATGATGGAGTCTTAACTCACTCTCAAAATCACAGGAAAATTAGTGAGGTGGGTCTGGACTGACATCCATCTGGATGTATTGACATCCATGCAGACCGATCATTTAGGAGGAGAAATAATAACCTATGTAAACAGAAAATCAATCTGTTCATCATTAAGTAAAAAGGTGAATGTTTTCTAATGCTGTTATTAATTATGTAAACATATGTATTATGTATAATTGTGTGGCAATCACAACTGTTATTATTGACTTACAGATATAAATATTAATATATAAGGCAATCCTCCCAAATGCCTTATAGAAACTGCCTGCAGACAGATACCTGTCATTTGGGTGACACCAGCTGTGTGCAAGATAAGATGCACAGCAAATCCAAATTAGTGCCTACCTCAAAGCATTTGAGCATAAGGCTTTGCTTCCTAGCTGCATGGCCCATCCCACCCTTTTAATCATGAACCAAGCCAGATTTTTGTTGAAAAGAGACTGCCCAGCAAAACGTATTGTTAGAAATCATCCAGCTAACTGCTCAAGGCTCTTTTATCCTTCAGGAAGCAAAGTTGCAAGAAGTTTATCTGCAGATTCAAGGGATACCATGGGAACCACTACATTCCATAACCTTTCTTTTTTCTCTTTGTATTTTTGTCCAGTTACCCTGCTAGGATGTACATTTGCTATGTGGGTCACTCTGCTCATTAGCTATATTCTTACTAGTCATAATTTTTTGTTTGTTTCTCTAGAAATAACCAGGGTTCATCAAATGGGTTAGCTAATTCTCTGAAACTCTGTTAACTTTGTCTTTTTTTTTGCATTTTCCAAGTTCTCCACTAACAGGTCTTTATCAGTAGTGATTCCAACACTGTCTTCACCCCTTACTAATTATTCAAACTTCATTTATGCATTTTTCATCTTGAAGATAGATCTAACAAAGGCGTTGAGTGTCTCAGCCATTTTTAAGTTATTAATTTCTTTCCCTTCCTCATTTATTAATGGAATCTACTGTCACTCTACCTTTTTTTTTTTTTTTTTTATCTTGATATATTTGCAGAAGCCTTGCTGGTTCCCCTAGCCTCTTTGTCTACCACTAGCTCATTACACTGCCCTTCTGCCCTTGCATTTCTCCTGGCCACTGCAAGTGATTCTGCATATTCTTACTTGGTAGCCACTCCATAGCCTCTTTCCAGTAGCTGCAGACCTTTGTGTAATTCCTTCACATCCCTTACCTCCCCAATGCCTTTATTATTTCTTGTTCTCGAACTTCCACTATTTAATATTTTAGAACATTTTTCTTCTAGAGTGTGTATTAGCAGTATTTATCTTTGTTATCTCAGTTTGCCTTCCTAAATGTTCAATAGCTACCCAAATCCATCACTCACTCTGCTATTATTTTCATGCACTTGTTTCCCTGGTTTATCCCCATGTTACTCTGTTACACAGACCACAGAAAAATGTTCAGTTCTCAACATTATTTTTTCCTTACTTACAGAGTCAACTTCACTCAAAGTGAAGTGAACAGTATAGAAATGTGCTACTGCAAACAACTTGTAAAAGGTTGTCAGCCGGCACCTGGAGCCTCAGTTACAAAGAAAAGAAAATGAAAAGCCCTTTCTTTCAGATCTGGCTCAGTGCTTCTTGAGCTGGAATAATCTGTTACTGGGAGGACAGGATGCTTACTGTGCACAGGTTTCATTTTCCCCTCTCCCACTGCTTCCCTAGAGCCTCCCAGCAGAACTGGGACCCTTTCGTCAGGCTTCTTAGTTGGCAGCTGCAAGGAGACAAGATTTAACAATGTTGTTACTTGCTTACTTTGGAAATCTTTATCATTCTGCTTGGGATAAGTCATTATCTCTTTGTAGTAGATAGGAAAGGTCAGAGCAGTTCAGAGCAAAGGCCTATCTAGGAATGCACCCTGTCTCCAGCAAGAGACAGCAGAACACCCCCAGGAAAGAGATAAGTGCAGAGATGTTGATGCATCCCCACTACCCTGTCCAACTTCAGAAATTTGTGGTTCAAGGATTTCCTGAACGAGAGGTTGTGGATTCATATGTAATAACCTGTCATAGATTTTTCTTCCCTCACTCAGTGGCTTATTGAATACTTTTTGCAGTTTCAGCATCCACAAAATTCTTGTGCTTAAGATTGTGTTATGTGGAGAAAAGCCTTGGTATTAGGGGTTTGAAACTATGTTCAGTGGACTGAAGCTTAAAATCGGAGCTCCATAGGCTTCCTCAGCTGCATCACATTCCGTTCTTGTTTCTGACTCTGAATTTCACTGTTCGCCAAACTCAGTCAACACCTTGTGAAAGCTCAGCAAGGTCCTGAGCAGGAAGCTAAGCTTCAGGAGAGAGCTCCACCTATCTTACCATGACCTACCACAAAATCTGCAGTCTTTACAAAATGAAAGCCTAAAAGATGACATGTCTTTTTCCAGAACTGAACCAAGAGAAAAGTTATAGAGTGGCCACGCAATAGACTTGCAAGTTCCTACGTTTCTGTAGCTTAAAACATATCAAAGCACTTTGAGGCACAGAGAGGAAGAGATTGCTTTTGAACCAGCTTCCCATGACATGTGGGTGTCTCTGAAGCAGTTACAAGTGACTTTAAGCTGCTACATATAATACTTTGGGGTAACAGGACTCATTCCAAAACTGCTTAGTAATTCTCATGTGACAAGCATTTGACACCTCCATAGACTAGCTCCTCTGGGACCTCTGGGTCATTTGGCCAGCTCAACAGTAAAGGCTCCCTAAAACTGACAGTTATGCCATGAACATCAGGAAAAAGGTTATGAGTTCATTGATATGGCTTATTTATAATTATTGACAATTTGTTAATCCCAGTATCATCCATTGTAGATTAGGGTCTGCCATAGAAGTGTGTGCAAACCCACACAGAGATGGGTTTACTGTCAAGGCCTCTATCAGAGGAATCATGGAATCATAGAATCATAGG
>NW_008620886.1:20047-40409 GCF_000691845.1 Merops nubicus | reverse complement strand
TGCGGGGCCTGCCCCCGGCACCGCGCCGCACGGGCACCTCCTGCGCCGCCTCCCCGGGCTCCAGGGACAGGAAAAGGTGCAGCACGTTGAACTGAAATAAAGACCTCCAAACCGGGGGAGCGCCAGAGGTGACCCGGCCAGTGGCTTAGTTTGAGGAGCTGCTGGCCACCGCTCCGCCTCCTGCACAGTGCCAAGTGAAGGACACGGGAATGTCACCAGAGGACCTTCCTCAGCAGAAACATCAAAGTTATTTCAAAACAGATACCCCTGAGGAGCATACTTGTTCCTCCCTGGTGCTTCCTGGTGTGCTCCGCAGAGCCAGTTACCAAACAAGCATTCTAAAGGCAAGAGCAGCACCACAGGTCCCTCTCCCCCTCTTCCAAAATGGCCGTTCAAAGCTGGGGGCTGGCAAAAAGCCTCCTCAAACCCCCACATTCTGTAGGTAACCCCAAGAGGCCTGACAACACATCTGCTGCACTTCTTTCCTGGAGGGGATCTGTAATTATTGCCTGGGAGGCCATGGAAGAGACCCTCCTCTCACGCCTGCTGCTCTGCATCACAGTGAACTCCACGAAGTTCCACCACAGCCAGTCCAGGTTTAGCTGTGCTTCTGTCTCAAAAACATTTACTTTTTTATGGGAGAAGCTTCTAGAAGTCACTAAAAATAGGTTTGTTTGGGTTTTTAAACCTAATCCAAACACATTTGTGTCGTCTTTCAAGATGGTTCTTCCCCTTTGTCCCTACTTGACAACAGATTTTTCAGTCATTAAGAACACTCTGCGTGCACAGAAATATCTTGGGTTATTTTTCCCATAATCAAAAGAAAACAAATCCCAGAGCAGCCCTGGCAGGCTGCTTCCGGCCAGTGTCGCTGCCCCCAGGGACCCGTCGTGCTCGGCTGCTGCCTTCAGAGGGCAAACAAGAAAGTTTGCTTCCAATGTAAAATTAGACGCTGACACAAACTGACTATTTTTTTTCCCCAAAAAAAAAGCCCCCAAACTCTTACCCAACTACTTTCCCATTAAACATATTCCAAGAGAGTAATTTAAAGGTATAGGAGTGGCTTGGGTCCTACAAGGCAGCACTGATCCTCTCTCCTGCTGCCAGTCCCACCGGACAGGCTCCTGGGCAGTGCTGGGAGCTCCCATCGCCTGCAGGCCCCTGCAGGCACTTGTGACACAGCTCAAACCACGCCATGGCCTACCAGGATGCCCTCTGCTATTGCCTGCTTCTTCTCACGTGCTTTCTCCTACAAGGCCCTTCCTAATTATAGATGATTGGCATTTAGAAGGAACTGCAAAGTTATTTACCTCATTATCCTCCTTTAAATCCCTCCATAATACCCTCATCTGCTGTGATATCTAAATGAATTTTGCCAGTCAGAGCGGGTAACACGCTATGGCTACCACCTGTACTCATCTAGTCCATCTGCAATTTGGACAGTAAGTGTCTGAGGACAAAAAGCTATTTTTTAATTGTAAGGAAAACATTCTTGCAACTCTACAACTACAAGTTTGCAAGTAAACATCAACAAAATTTTCAGTATTGCCAAAATATTCTTTGCCCAATGTAGTGTCAGTTCTGCTATAGGAAGTATTTCCTTGTCTAGCACTGAAAGATGCCCTTATTTTAAAATAAAATTTAAAAAAAAAAAAAAAATCTATCACAGCCATTATTAGCAGTACTATTCCTGCAGTGGGTTTATATTGCTAAGTATAAATTAAAGACATTTCATAAGCAGTTCACAATATTTTACCCAATTAATCTTTCAGTTGCCCTGTCCACTATAGATAACAGTAGCAAAAAAACTGCTGGCCACAATCTAGCATTGTTGGTGAAAGCTCCTGGAATGCTTTACATTCTCATGATGAGGACCTTAGCAAGAGACCAATGTCAGCACTCTTAGCCTTGGGTCTGCAAGGCCAGATGGATCACTTCAGTGTCTCCTCATCACATCTGATCAACTGTGCAAATACCTAGGGACAAATGCTCCTGCACATTGCTTTTATGTCCTGGGGATCCTCACTGAAGAGCATTCAGAGAAAGCAAATTTGAAACAAGGATGCAGAGCAACGTCACTTAAAAATTTAAGCAAAGTTACAAAAAACATCAGGGGGCCTAAACCAGTCTTTTGCTATCCATATGCAATACCTAGCACAATGGAGACCAAATGTCTTTCTTCAGGCCTTGGACTTTATGGTTCAATCAACATTTTCATTTTAGTGTATCTGCTACTTCATTAGATGCCCCACCTTTGGCATTTACAGCAGCTTTGAGCACCCCAAGACCTTTAATCCTCAGTTAGGCCTCTTCCCTTAAAAATATGTATCACCACACTGGACATGCCACCATGAGAATGCAAAATAAATGTTCCCTGTTGTTGCATTTTTCAGCGCGGAGCTGCATGAACTACACTCCAGAGAGCTCTGGGAAGGAGGAGAATTACAGTAGCTCTGATCACTATAAAACATTCACAAGGTGAAGTTCAAACACATAAAGGATCCTGGTTGTGAAATGTTCCTTCATCGCTATTAACTGCAAAGGAATAACCAGGAGCAGCACCAAGTATTGCCAAAGCCCAGCTGCATCAGGCTTTATACCTGTAGGATTGCTCAAGCCATTACACTAGGACTTTATATTCCCTTTTAAGCTGAAACCTAGGTCTTGGCCTTGCTCTTTGCTAATGAGAGAGGTGTCCTGGGCAGGGAGATGCACAGAGGCTACATCACAGCTGAGAAAAGAGAAAGGAGAGAAGACGGGCACTTGTGACACAGCTCAAACCACGCCATGGCCTACCAGGATGCCCTCTGCTATTGCCTGCTTCTTCTCACGTGCTTTCTCCTACAAGGCCCTTCCTAATTATAGATGATTGGCATTTAGAAGGAACTGCAAAGTTATTTACCTCATTATCCTCCTTTAAATCCCTCCATAATACCCTCATCTGCTGTGATATCTAAATGAATTTTGCCAGTCAGAGCGGGTAACACGCTATGGCTACCACCTGTACTCATCTAGTCCATCTGCAATTTGGACAGTAAGTGTCTGAGGACAAAAAGCTATTTTTTAATTGTAAGGAAAACATCCTTGCAACTCTACAACTACAAGTTTGCAAGTAAACATCAACAAAATTTTCAGTATTGCCAAAATATTCTTTGCCCAATGTAGTGTCAGTTCTGCTATAGTTCTAAAAAAAAAAAAAAAAGCACCAGCAGCTGCCAACTGCAGCAATCACAGATCACAGCCCAGTCACCAGAGTCACTTTTGTGGTGGGCTCCATACCCGTCGCCATTATTAGCAGTACTATTCCTGCAGTGGGTTTATATTGCTAAGTATAAATTAAAGACATTTCATAAGCAGTTCACAATATTTTACCCAATTAATCTTTCAGTTGCCCTGTCCACTATAGATAACAGTAGCAAAAAAACTGCTGGCCACAATCTAGCATTGTTGGTGAAAGCTCCTGGAATGCTTTACATTCTCATGATGAGGACCTAGCAGTACTATTCCTGCAGTGGGTTTATATTGCTAAGTATAAATTAAAGACATTTCATAAGCAGTTCACAATATTTTACCCAATTAATCTTTCAGTTGCCCTGTCCACTATAGATAACAGTAGCAAAAAAACTGCTGGCCACAATCTAGCATTGTTGGTGAAAGCTCCTGGAATGCTTTACATTCTCATGATGAGGACCTTAGCAAGAGACCAATGTCAGCACTCTTAGCCTTGGGTCTGCAAGGCCAGATGGATCACTTCAGTGTCTCCTCATCACATCTGATCAACTGTGCAAATACCTAGGGACAAATGCTCCTGCACATTGCTTTTATGTCCTGGGGATCCTCACTGAAGAGCATTCAGAGAAAGCAAATTTGAAACAAGGATGCAGAGCAACGTCACTTAAAAATTTAAGCAAAGTTACAAAAAACATCAGGGGGCCTAAACCAGTCTTTTGCTATCCATATGCAATACCTAGCACAATGGAGACAAAATGTCTTTCTTCAGGCCTTGGACTTTATGGTTCAATCAACATTTTCATTTTAGTGTATCTGCTACTTCATTAGATGCCCCACCTTTGGCATTTACAGCAGCTTTGAGCACCCCAAGACCTTTAATCCTCAGTTAGGCCTCTTCCCTTAAAAATATGTATCACCACACTGGACATGCCACCATGAGAATGCAAAATAAATGTTCCCTGTTGTTGCATTTTTCAGCGCGGAGCTGCATGAACTACACTCCAGAGAGCTCTGGGAAGGAGGAGAATTACAGTAGCTCTGATCACTATAAAACATTCACAAGGTGAAGTTCAAACACATAAAGGATCCTGGTTGTGAAATGTTCCTTCATCGCTATTAACTGCAAAGGAATAACCAGGAGCAGCACCAAGTATTGCCAAAGCCCAGCTGCATCAGGCTTTATACCTGTAGGATTGCTCAAGCCATTACACTAGGACTTTATATTCCCTTTTAAGCTGAAACCTAGGTCTTGGCCTTGCTCTTTGCTAATGAGAGAGGTGTCCTGGGCAGGGAGATGCACAGAGGCTACATCACAGCTGAGAAAAGAGAAAGGAGAGAAGACATTACTGCAAGGGGAAAGGAAAACAACTGCCTTTCATTTTGAGACAAATTGCTTCTAAGGGCTGGGCTTTATGAAAAAAAAAACACATCAGCCAAGGATGTCTCCTCCCAAGGGGGTCTGGAGGCTTTGGCAAAGCCACTCAGCCTGAGGAGAGGGACAGACAGGCCTTAGGACAACTTAATCCTCACCAAGCTTGCTCCGTCAGCAAGCCCTTCAGGGAAGCTTAGCACAGCTCCTGACCCACCAGGGCACTTGAGGGTCACCAGAAATCGGGGACCTACCAACTGCCCTGTGTCCCCTGGCAGTGTGGATACCCTCCACCTAACTGTCCCTATGTCCCATGTGGTGCACCAAGTGGCCTCCAAGTAGCATGAGTATTTGGAAAGATAAAGACCAGATATTACACATACAAACTCTCCCTTTAATGGTCAAACCCAAGATTCTAAAAAAAAAAAAAGCCCCAGCAGCCGCCAACTGCAGCAATGACAGTCCAGTCACCAGAGTCACTTTTGTGATGGGCTCCATACCCACCTGGCCTCCACAAAGACAAAGGTGCAGCCAAGTGCCAAGCTTATGGCACTGCTTTATTCTTTCATTTCCCAATTTATTTTCTTTTTTTAAAAGTCATACTGAAGAAGAAATGTGAAAAGGCAGAAGCTTTTCCATTTGAGAATAGCTCATTCTCCAACTTTCAAATTGTTTTTGTACAGGAGGCTGCAGCATTCCATACAGCCACCTAGTGCTGGAAAAATAATCACCCCCCCCCACTTCTGTGACTGTCCTCTGCAGTCCCACACGTGTATTTGTCCCATCTGTGTCCAGCAAAGAGGAATGAAAGCCAAGTCTCTGCAAAAGCCAAGACCGCGCGCTCCCCGTTACCGGCAGCAGCGAGCCTGAGAACGAAGCGGCCAGTGAACTGTGCAGGCAGGAGACACCCTGCTAGCCCAGGAAAGAGAAAGAAAGATGTCCCACAAAAAGACAGGGCTACTGACTCTGCCTTCTCCAGCAGGTGTTACCTGTGGCACCTCTCCTCTGTGCTGCTGAGATAAGCTGTGTAGCAAGTAGACCTGCTTATTTTTAAGGGTACCCGAGGTGCCCACTGAGCTGCCAGCCCTCCCAGCTCTGGCTCTCCAAACATATTGCTCTCTTCTCTCCCTAACAGGGAACTACCAAGATTTGCTTCAGACAAATCCTTCTCATTTCCCAGGAATTCCTTGCCATCACAGGACTGAGACTACCTGTCCTCACATCGATCATGGCTATAAAATGAAAGTGTGGCATGCTCCTTCCAAGTCACTTGCTCCTGCATGCACACAGCCTCCTCCCACGTGGTGGCACAGGCCATTGTGCAGCTGTGCAGTGGAGCAGAGCAGGGAACCAAACAGGGTTAAAACTAATTCAGCAAAGAAAGAAAAAAGGTTTGCACTCAGATCAGTTACTTGGTTCCTGTTCACCATACAGGTGCCAGCAGGAGACCGGGGACAGCACCAGCATAAGGTGGTGGCTGGATGGAGTCAGCAAACTACAGCCCAAGTCATCATCTCTGCCCCCACCACAGCCAAAAACAGCCAACGTGAGTCTGTAGTATGCCTGCAATGCCTCCTTTAAGGCATAACCCTGATTAAAAAGAGGTTAGTTACTTAACATCTTTCTTTAAAGTCATTATTTTTTCCATAGCTTTTAGACTAGTTGCCTGGAAGACACCGGAGCGAAGCCTGCTCAGGAAGTGTGCCACTTGGCTGTCAGCTTGGAATATCCAACTTTACTGGGTTTTTTTCCCCTTAGGATTCAAAAATACTCTGCCATGCAGCTAGCTGACCAGGTCTTAGAGGGATATGGTTTCTTGTTCTCTTGCTTATAAGGGAAACTTGAAACAAATTAAAATTATTCTGGCCTCGTACTAAAGGTCAGTGTTGTGGGGAAAGATGACTTGTTCGGAATTCAGTCAGGAAGTTTAACACAAATAATCCAGCTTGAAGTTCTGTGAGAACAAGTCCCAGCCAAAAAAAAAAAAAAAAAAGTGCTGATAGAACTAATTTAAGTACTAAATCTCTCCTTTCCAACCATTTTTTTTCTTTTTTCCACTGATAAATCCAGAGGCTTTAAAAAAGCTGCCATTTGAAAAACTATTTAGCCGAGGTGTGAAAGAGATGCTATTGGTACCTTCTGAGATAAAACCAGGCTTTTGTCAGGAGACTTAAGCAGTTTTTTTTTGAGCAGAGGAAGGAACAAAAGAAGATGGGTCATGCTATACAGAGTGTCACCAGGACTTGTAAAGAATTAGGCTGCCTGCAACTTTTCTAGCAAAAACATTCATGCCATAAAAAAGGAAGAACAACTTATAAAATCCAGCAGTTCATTTGCAAATAGCTACTACTATGTTAGCAAAGAAATGCCTTGCAGCTGTACAGATGCCTTCTGCATCTGTAAAGCAAGATTTGCCTCTGAGGCTACATAAAAAATTACATTTGGAAGTGTTCATGATTTACAGAAATCCCAGAAAGACTTTAAGATACTCTGGTCCTGCTAGAAAAGGGAAAACAACAGATATTAGAATTAGTAAAAAAACAGTAGACAGTGGATGCTCTACCTTCATGTCACTGCCAGCCTTAAAAAGATGACTTCAGAAGGAATTAGAAAGAAAGCATTTAAGTTTTAGAGAAAATGTAGGTGTTTGTGTGAATGTAAGTATCTATGTATTTGTATTTTGTAATGAAGTCCATAGGGACACAGTGGGTCAGGAGGTGCCCTGCAAAACTCTGGACACAGACGAATGTGAGTTGTCAGTTTCTCACAGGCTTATACCTGGGGTTGCTCTGACTGAAGCCAGCAGGGCTATAAAAGAATCTGGAGCCAAAGAGTTCAATCCAGACTCAGCCAGTCTGGTTTTGTTTCTCTGGCTGACCAGAAGCTGTTTCTAAGAAATGAGCCCTTCAATCCCCTCTCTTCCTTACAGAGCATTCAGTTCCTCCAGGAAGTGGCGGCTCACATCAAACAAGTTGTACCTGGGACAAGAGAAACGTCAAAACCAAACAACCTGCAACATCCTGTAACAGTCAAATAACACCCCCAGCGTGGAGGGCCCCAGTCAGTGACGAGGCTGTCCTGCAGGTGGAAAGAGCCATGAGTCGACTAAGAAGCCTGTGTACTTCTTAAAAGGATTCCACTGCACTTCCAGAGCTGCTGAGCTGGAATACTAACCAGTTCACTCTGAAAATCCACTAGTAAGTTTTAAATTCAGTTTCTCTATCTGAATCTAACTGGACCACCTGTTGAATACTAGCAATAAAAAAAGCCTTCATGTCCTATGGACAAACATTTTGGTGATTTTGCAGAAAGAGTTGTGTGGCCTACATTTCACCAGCAGCCATACGCTTTAGGAACATGGGCACAGAATGTGTAGCACAATTCAACACTCAAGTCTTTCCAAGAGGTTCCTGCTCCGTTACCTGCACACCCAGTTTCATCCCCTCTGATCCTGCACGACGGTGACTCGCTGCTGCCCTCTTTATTCCAGTATCAGCTCCAGTGCACGATAAATACAGCACTGCCAGGAATCTTTCTCCCACTCGGTGACTCAGTCTCCATTACTTGAGTATTTGTCCTCTTTTCTCAGCAAAAATAACCTGGAGAAAGTTACTCTTCACTCAGAAAAAAAAATAAATATCCCTGTAGTCCAGGGAGGGAAAAAAAGCCCAACTGACTCACTGAGCACACCCTTCCAGCCCACAGTGTGATGCTTTACCACCCAAGGTGCTGTAAGCAGACCATTAAAATGTGGCTGTTTCCTTTCAGCTCTAATGAAGCATCAGCAAATGGATAACATATCTATAGCCTCTCTCCTTCTGTTTGTCTTGGGGAAGCAGGTGCAGACTCAAGGTTCACAAAATGGATTCAGATGTGACCAATTTGTAAATTCCCAGGCAGCTATCTGGAGAAAGCTTATTGCTGCCAAAAATGTGCACTTTGAACGTCTTCTGTGTCTACAGTAATGGCTTTGCTTCATTCAGTTCCTCAAAAGAAAGCATCAGAAGGACATCAGAGAAATATTAGATGCTATGGTATTTGAAATGAAAGTGCTGGCACCAGTGCTCTCGCTCCAGCTGGTTGGTGGGGAGGGACACCCGCAAGTGTGCGCCGAGAGCAAACGCAGCAGTTTCCTGAGGTAGTTTAAGTAGTTACTTCAGTAGGAAACCCCCAAATCTCAATTTCCTAGATAAGGTTACATAATAAAGTATAACCATGAGCAATCCAGCTTTTCCTTAAATAGGAG
Source organism: Merops nubicus (assembly GCF_000691845.1). Classification (NCBI taxonomy): domain Eukaryota; kingdom Metazoa; phylum Chordata; class Aves; order Coraciiformes; family Meropidae; genus Merops; species Merops nubicus. The sequence goes on along the minus strand of NW_008620886.1, from coordinate 31,563 downwards.
AGGCATTTTTTAAATGGCTTTTGAAAGGTTAGCTCTCCTGTACCACGTAAAGCACAATCTTTATATTAGTGATATGGAAATATGAATTTAATTCATGGCCAACTTATTTTTTGCCAGTTGACTTGCTTGGGATGTTTTTTTTCAGTTTGTCTTGTTTCTCAAACCAGCAAAAAATTAAAGAATTCACTGTAGCATCATTTTTAATGCTGAACATAAAGACAAATGTTCCCTTTGGCCAAAGCCAAAAAAGTTCTTACAAGTCTGCTCTTCACTTGTAATAAGGAGTCAGACAGCCTATTATTTACTCTGTTTCATCATTTAGTCTACACGATGTACTGAAAAACAAGAAACAGCATTGCTAACCCAAAGAGGAAAATTTATCCCAAATCTTTGTTTACACCCGTAGTGCCAGCAAAGCCCTTTGTCATTCCTGTAGCACAGCAGCAACCCCATTTTTAGTCTCTGAAGGAAGAAAAGTTTTTCCAACAAACCTGTTAAACTTCAGCCAGCTCTACTAATGAGAACACCAGTGTGTTTTCCTGTTCTCTGCTTGCAATATCCACGTAACAGAGAAATGTGCAATCAGACGTCTTAAATGGCACCTCATTGCTGGAAGACAGTGACCGTGGACCAGATGCAGCACAGTATTTTGGGATTCCCTCCAAAACCCTCTTTCTCCAAAAAAAGGATGTCAGGTAGAGTCCTAAGTGTCAGCATATCTCTTCAGGACTATGAATCAAGCCATAAGTCACGAGAGCAACCACAGTTTTTGAGCACCAAAGCCTGGCAGCCATCCTGGGAGCTGGGGAGGCTGGTGCTGAGGAGCAGCCCGGTCAGGAGCCTCAGGGTTAGCCACTTATCTCCCATCCCATCTGAAAGACAGTCCCACAGCAGAGTACAGTGATGCAACACAGGCAGAGTCCTGAACGAACTGTGGTACCTTGATCACGACTCCCCTTGTATCGGTCAAACTCTTCTTATTCACTGAGCAAGGGGGAAGCTCCCCACAGGACTGGCAGCGAGCAGCTCTGGGCAGCACCATCTCCCTCCTGTGACTGCTGCCTCCAGTTCAAAAACAACTGTGACAGCAGTGACACAAAACAGCTGCCCCCACAAGGTCTGTGAGTCCCTGCACAATGTCACATCTACCTTTCAGGCTGCTCTGGGCTTTGAAAAGTCTCCAGAGCAGCAGTGGTGCCATGCAAGAGGGAAACAGTAAGCTTCCTATCTCCAGATTACTTTTGCAGATTTGAGGGTATTTTTTGTCACCTTGTAGGACCAAAACAGATCAGGTGGCCTGTTCTCCCATGGACCCCTTTAAATCGTTGGCCGAGTGTCTTCACGGCTGCGAATGCTTCACAGGGGTCATGAGGAACAGTAAAAAAATAAATAAATAACAAAAGCCTAACATTCCCCCCTCCACATTCATGTTTTTGCTGTAACCTCAAGCTCTGAAATGATACAAGGGGAGGAAAAGGAATTCCAATGCATACATAGAGGTCTATATAGCTACAGCATAAATACTTGTAAACATAACCCATGAGAATACTGACTCAAGAAGTCAGTTGCACGTAAAAAGATTGCAGTTGCTAAGTTAGACTCCAGATGAGGTTTTAAGAGCTTCAGGAGTTTGTGCTCAGGTGTCTGCCTACTTTATTTTCTAGGTCTTTTGTTCATTACTACTTTGCCATGCATACTTGAGCCAAATCAAGCAGCGCTGCACTAGTCATAGATACAATTTTCTTCAGGAGAGATGGGCCTGGATAACCTGTGACAGACATCTGATGCAGAGGAAGCTTGTTTGCACATCTCCTAGCACATGTCACCATCCTCAGGAGGCACTTGGCCCTGTAACCATGCCTGTGGTAGCAACATGCCTCCCTGGTGCCAAACACTGACAGCCAGATCAGCCAGCACCACTGCTGCTTGCACACCCAGCTTCTCCTGAAGTTTCCTCATGACAATTGTCACCATCTGCTCATTTACAGGGATCCCCCCTCAACGCAGTCCTTCCCTCCCCTTTGGATGTCTGCATGTTCTCCCTCCTGTAGGTAACCAGTGACCACCACAGCTGCTCTCACCAGCAAGGTCAGTACTGATGAGCCTTGTTTGCACCTAGGAGAGCCTCTCTATCCATATGCAAAACCTTTGCTGATCTAAACTATGTATTTACTGTTCTCTTGGTTTGCTTGCAGGACAGCAGTGTGATAATACTGCCAAAACAGCAAAAGTGTATATTGTGTACTGTGACTTTTTAGAAATGGGACATTTCTGGTGTTCCAGCAGAACGCTCTGGTTACATCCTGGGTAAAAACATCTCTCACATCTCCCACCTGGTTGACTCTAAGGATGCAAGGACAGACTGTATGTGCACATCGTGGTTTACTGTGCAGTGATTGTTGGTGTGCCCCTATCACAAGATAACCCAATACCCCATAAGTGAGTGGAAAATCCTGGAGACAAAATGGGAAGGTGCAATACAGTAATTTCCAAATATGCACCCCCCTATGTTGTTTTTTATTTGTTTCTGCATGCTTGACCTTCTGAAATCTCACTCTAGAAAAGGAAACTAGTGCAGGTGTTTTCATGAAGTTAAAAAAAAAAAAAAACAACCCAACACTGTAAAAGACAAGAATCTAGGAGAAGTCACAAAGATATCTTGTTCATGGATCAAAAAAAATCACTTGGCAAGTATTTGAAAGTGGTTAAATAATTTTTGAGCAGAAGCATAGTTCCTAATTTCAACTACATGAACAGCTTCTTGCAGAAACTAAGCCTTTATATTTCCCACTGTAAAAACAAAGACTTGCTGGAAGCCAGGCAGCAATAAAGCTGTTGTGCCTACAGACTTATCCACTTAGCAATGAACACATACCTCTCTCAAACAAAGCAAAAGACAGGTAACTTGGTTCCATTAGCAGCAAACTGACCCTCTCAGGCCCAGCATCATTCGTACGCACGCTAGCATTCATCACAAGAAGCTGAACAGGCTAACAGCTTACAGCTACGATTGCATAGCTACACTGGGAAAGAGAGTGTATGCTCAGGATTTACACACAGAACACAAAAAGCACTGCAGCTGCACAAGTAAGCATATAAAATTGATATTCTGAAAGAAATTAAATAGATTAAATACTAGTAATTCTGAGGAATGAAGCTAAGTATTATACGAACAGCGACCTCTCGTATACGAACAGCTTTTTCTCATAGGGAAAAACCTCACATAATGTTGCAGGACATTTTGCCAAGGCCTGAACACGTACTGAAAGGACTTCTCTGCTATCTTATTATGGCTACATACAAGCTGACACCAAACCTCAGAGCTGAGGAGTCAACAATATGACAAAACAAGACGAGAACCGCATTTTGAAACTTGAGCCTCTCTCTAATTCTGTGCAGGACAAGTTTCCAAAGTTGGGATTTCCAAAATGAGTAATGCTCAAAGTGCAAAGACACATTTGTTTCCAAGTCTTTTTATGGATACCATGGATGCCTGGCCTGCCGACATAGTTTAAAGTTCTGAAGGGAAACAGTGTCATACACAAGAGTGGGTTCCTGTCAGCTGAACGGATGGCTCGTTTGTGCAGCGCTGCCTGAGGAGCGGGTGCAAGGACAATACTTAACACTTATGCTCCTGCTTTTTCTCACTGTCCTTCTTTGAGCAGTTTCCTTAATCCTCAGTAGCCCATCTGCAGAGCTGAAATGGCAGTATCCATCTCCCAAAGGCATCACAAGAAATAATTTGTTGACATCTGTAAGTTGTTTTGACTCTGTGGTGATGGACACCAGAGCAAGATTTAGAAACGGATGTCTCTGGAGAGGGAAAAAACCAACAACAGTGAATGTGCAAACATATCATATTTAGTACTTGTATAAATCCAACTCTGTCTAATGGAGAACTTCTACTTAGTAAACATAACTAAAGGTTTCTGAACGAACTACAACACAAGGTCTATGTGATTATTCTTTACAGAATTCAAAGACAAGGACCATGCTTTCCATGATAGTATCCCCAGCAACGCTTGTAAGGCAACAGAGAGGATGTTTTGCACTGGATATTTCTTTCCTCCTTAAGAGCACAAATGAGGTTAAAAGAGCCAGTCAAGTTGACATAAGGACAGTACTTGAGCAAGCAGAGTTTGTGTGAAGATTAACCAAGGACAAGATCTTCTTCTGCATCAGCAAAGACCCTCACATACCATGTGTGAGAATCACGCAGCTGATACTTAAGGAGGAAGAGTTTATGGAAGAAATCAATGAAGTCAGAATATTATCAGCAGATGTTAAAAGTGAGACTCACAAGAAGTTTCTGTACACAGCAAAGCCTTGACCTGGGTTTCCACAGGACTGCTGGCCTTAGACACCAGCATATTCCTCCAGCTTCACTCCTGGATGTTAGAATTCACAGAGTGGTGCCGCGCTGGTGTCAAATGACACCACAATAACCTGCAAGCTGGATTTCTGACACCAGCAAATAATAATGTTACCACACTTTAAACCTCAGTCAAGACTTGAAAATTGGCTGGGTGATTTGCATTTACTCAAAGTTCCCAGCGAGGTACAATTTAAGAGTGCTACAAGGCATTCATATCAGTGAACAAAAAAAAAGGCAAATAATATAAGAGTGCCTTGGACAAGCACTTCTGAGCTGCCTATCTGGGACAGTTTTTAGTCACTGGTACATTCTCGTTATCATCCCACACCTCCTTTTACCTCAACTAAGGGCAGGTAACAAAGTCTAGTATAGTATAGTTAAACAAATCAGTTTTCTACAGTGCAAAATTTGTTGCTATTCTTTTACATCCATTTTTCTTATTGTTTTTCTCACATTCATTCTTGCTCCTTTCATAGCTCCAGGCTGACTCTTTTGGAAACCAGTCTGCTCAGTAATCCCAACCTCACTTATTTCACAAAAATGACAGCAAAGCAGAACAATATCTCTTCCTTGATGTTTCCAGTGGTGGAGACTGGAAGGAACACAAGGTTTGCAGGAGAAAAAACACTTAGAAAGACAGAGGGATGACCAAGAGAACTCAAAGCAGAAGCTCCCAAAGAACAGCTGAGCACTGCTCACTCCCACAGAAATCATGCTCAAAGAACACAGCCAGCTCTAGACCTAATGAGTAGTTTGACTCAGTCCTACCCAGAACAGATCAAGGACAACAAGCCTCTTCTGTGGCCACTATAAAGATCTGTATCTTGCACTCCTTTTATCTTTCCCCTAATGCCACATAGCACAAGCAACAGAAGTCCTACAAAGCATGGGTATTTTGGCACAATTCCTCTCAACAAACAGGAATGGCCATCAGAACACACAGAAGAGGAGATGCTGGAGACTTTGCTGGGATGAGGGTTTCCTATGTTGAAGACTTGTCTTGCCAGACTCCAGTGACCTGGAGTGAAAAGCTCTGCTTTGCCTCAGCCCTAGCAGGTACTTGTTCTCTCATGTCCCACGTGCAAGCAATCTGCCTTCTCCCAGTGTTTCCTCCCGGGTCTCACTTGTCCCAGAGATGTTCCAGTAAAATGGTACATTGCAATTACATTTCATTCAGCCTAAAATAGCCTGACAATCTCTGATCTTACCATTTATATTCTCTTTACTCCCTGTGGTCACATCACTTGCAGTTGTCCTGTGTGAAAAGTTATTGTCTTGGATACGAAAGCACAGAGCAGAATATTTATAGGACTTAGGAGACTAGCAAATTTCTGTATTGCTGATCATGGAGAATCACTAGATAAAATCAACCTACCATGCATTTAGTACAATAAATACTTTTATTCACGAGAAAAGGATATAGGTTTTGAAAACTGGTAAATATACCCTCTCCATATTTAAAAAAAAATATATTTCTTAAGATTTTTAAATTATCTTGGATCAAAACTAGGTGACATTTTAAAAGTCTTTTATGTAAATTTCCTATTTAAGTGGCCATTTCTCAGGTATTGACATGACTGAGCCGAAACACTAAAAATCACCAAAATACAAATATTATAATGAAGTAATATTACATTTGGTAAACAGATAAATGTAACAAGTGGTTACATTTACTACAGGAATGTTTGAATTCAAATTTTCCAAACAGCAAAACATGAAAACCCCTCACATTCAAAATGCAGCTGTTCTGCTATTAAGTAGGAAATAGATTTTTTTTAGACTAAAATCCTGTTAAACACGTAAGGAAAGTTTTGGCAAGACAGATTGTTTTCCATCACTAGACATAATTTTGAAAGCTGTTTCCTAGCAGAACATTTCACTGCAAATATTTTGGATGCTTTCATCTGACTTTAAAGTCAGCTGAGATCCATGCTTGCATCTCGTATGATTACAAGATAAACAGCAGATTTCTGAAGATAAAAATAGCTATCCTTTCTTAGGCAAAACCTGGTTTTCAGAGGGAAAAGTGCTAAAATAGTTCACAGGAGTAGATTCATCTTTTCTTCTAAAGAAATACGTTTTTCATATAGTTCCATTCGCATAGTGGTCTACTTCAATGTCCAAGATCTTATTTAAATCAAAACCTAACTTCTAGAATATTAAAAAAGCCCACTCTCTGTGTTTAAGTGTCTTCACAATCTGTGACTTCCCAGATTGTTTGCTGGATTCAGCTGTACTGCATGTTCCCAAATTGCCCAGGGAGATTCAGCTGGATTGTGAGGGGTGGTGAGGTTAGGTCTAAGACTTTGTGTGAAATAGGTGATGTTTCAGGTGCCTCCAGCCAGTGGCTGTGCCAAGATCAGCAGAGCTCTTCACCCAGAACTTGGATGAGATTGGGAAGGTGAAAAAGAAAAGACACTGGAGATGATGCTTTGTCTGATCCTGGGGGCTCACATCAGTGTGGGCATAGATGGCAGAGCATCACAGCCTGCCCGACCTCAAAGGAAAGTGTTTGGGCCTGTTTTCTAACTGGGACTTTCTTCAACAAAAGACCCTTTTTACCCAGAAAATTAATCAGGGACAGACTTTACAGTTCTCTCTAAGGCTCGGCCCAAGAAGTGCATCACAGCACAAACCATCTTTGGAGGAGCACCATAAGTTTAATCCAATTTTTCAATATTACAAGGGCCACATGCTGCCAGATCAGTGGAGTGGAGGAGCCCTTTTCCTGGGCTATGTGACTCAGGCTGCTGAGAATGCCACACCACACCCCACCCCACTCTCTCCTGGCTGTGAAACACCTCTTCTTAGGGGGGAAGAGGTGTTTCTGCAACACCTCATTCTCCTGGCATGCTGCACATGGAATTTACAACAATAACAAAAGGAGTGAGACATTTCTCTGTGGTTTACAAAACAAACAGGGGGGAAAAAAACCCCAAACCAACAACCTATGACTATTATGATATAGTGAAAAAAGAAAAATTGCACAAACATCTCTGTTTCCATGACAAGATTTATATAACAAGATGGTAAACAAGAAGGGCTGCACTGTTCAAAGCAGATGATGCTGACTGTGGAAAGACAGCTTTAATTTACAATATCCTGATAGAAATTAAACCTGTTTCTAGCCATATAGAAGCATTATCGCCAATCTGCAGCTAACATTTATCTCTGTTTCCAAGAGGTTAGTTCAAACCAAGAAGTGTATGGTATTTGATATTCACCTTTATAACCATGAAAGGCAATAAGGAGTTTTGAATTCCGAGAGTTCTTGGGATCAAACTCACCTGAAGAAGCTGGGAAGAAAACATCAGAGCACTCCCTGTCTCCTCCTCCACAGGAGAATTTAAAGCAAGTGCTTCTACACTAGGGATCATAATACCAGGTGTAGCTATGGAGGAGCTATTGGAGCCTAACAGGAATTCAGTTTAATCTGATATTTTTGCTACTATTTGTGCTTATGCTATATTACAGCTCAAAGAGTAGAACTGCAGACACAAATTTGGAATTTTCTTGGGAAGACAATGATGGCACCATTCCCTTTTGGTACTAGATGCAACTTCAGAGTTCAGAACTGAAAATGTGTCCAATGAAATAAACAAGGCACTCACTCAAAACACACCACAAAGATACAGACATTAGTCATCACTACATCCTAATGCACTGAAAAAAAACCTCAAACATCAACCATAACCATCTAAAAAATTCCCAGCAGAGCAACCCACCAAAGGAGAAAACACACATATGAAAGTATGTGCCTTAGTGGAACATGATATAAAAAGATTAATCTCAGCCTACCAGGTAAAAGTTCTCACGGCTGCATGACCATAACAAAAAGAAAGATAAGGTTATCTGCAAGATATTTGTAGACATCAAAGATTTACCAGGAAAGCAACATGATAGTTTCCATAATTCATCATTATCTTGTTGGATCTGGGGGGTCGGGGAGCTTGGGGGGTGAGAAGAAAAAGACAAAAGAGATCATGTTACTTTTCAGCTGTAGCTGGATGTAACAGACTACTTTGAACAGCAATGAAGAGAAGACTTACATGCACCTTGTAGTATTTATGAACAGCTGGGCTCAAATCTGCTGCCTTATGCAAATAGGTACTGGAGTACATAAACCAGCACTTGTACAAACAGATCCCCAAGTGTACCAGTATATCCCCATGAGCGCTGCACATTTCTTAAGCCAAATCTGCTCCCATTCAAACCTACAGCACAATTTCTTTGGACTAGAGAGGAAGCAAGAATAGAAACCCAACCTTTGCAAAAATATTCTCAAGGTTGTCTGGGGTTTGGTTGTTTTGTTTTTTTAAATCAGACCTACGTATGGGACTGTCTCTCAACATGGATTTATGGGAAGTTATTTCTACAAACACAAGGTGAGTAAAGCTTTTGCAAGTGGTTATTTCCTGTGGACTGCACGCAGACTGACATTGCTGATGCACACAAAGGCCCCAGAAGTTTTGTCTATAGATTCAGAAAACTGACAGATCTTTGCATTTAAGATATATTCACGTTTTCATTCCAGATGTCAGGCTGCTACCTTTTCACTGTAAGAAACATCAGTTTCTACTTCTATAGGGAGTTTGACAGAATTCTCTTGTGCCAAACATACTGAAGCCCAAGGAGACAAAGCCTATTTAATAATCACAGTTAGCTTTGGATAAGCTCCCCACACTGATACCAACTTGTTTCTTCATTTCTTTTCTTACAATTTTTCTTTACTTTTTCTATCAACCAACACGGTGTTATTGGTGACTAAAAAGCACCCAGGAAAAATGATCCATAAACCACAACAATGCAGTACGTTTCCCATGGCTACTCAAGCTATTAAAAGGTTAGTTCAAGTCTGCAGGCAGTGAAATCATACCACCATTAGCATTGCCTTGTGGGAGAAATAATTCTGGGTGGTCTGTAACACAACAACTCCTGGCCTCCTAGGTAGTATGATGTTGTTGTCAAGAAGAGCCTATCTAGGAGTGTAACTAGGCTGAGGCTTTTTGACCTCATAGATAAATATGAGAGCTTTTGTTGAAAGCTGTTCTATTATTTTTTAGATTAGCATGGACTTGCATTTGGTTCATTCTCTGCCATGGGGGTGGGGAGAGAGGCCTTGAGATATCCAATAAATGTTTATCCAGCTGCGGTAGCTTGACTCAAAGTATAACTGTCAACATCTCCGCTCCCTCATGCAAATCTAAATTTGTAAACAATCCCAATAATTCCTGCTTGCTGTTCATTTTAGTTTTAGTGCCCTGACTGAGCAGCTACAGTACAGCGAGGAGAGAACGATAGTCAATGCAGTGCTGGCTGTGGTGGAAAAAAAATGTACTAAAACCATGGGCTCCCAGAACAGACTGTTCATTGCTAATTTTAAATCTTAAAAAATAGTGCCAGTCTGACATCAGAGTGGGGTATTTTTTCATATTTTTAAAATAATCAAGAGCAACTGTGTTGTCTTTTTTTTTTTAAAAAACATTTGCTTCAGCTCCCATTCCCTTGTGTAAATAACCTTAGAATGTTTATCTTTTTTTTTTTTTTTTTTAAACTATGTAAATAGAATTGCATTTTACAGGCATTTTCCTACCACCATAATTCACAAAATAAAATTTCTTTATCTAATTTGTCCAGAATTTGTTATTCTCAGCTATAATGTATTGGAGCAGAGGGCCAGCAACTCTGCTTACAAAGGATACCCACTCAGTTCTCTGTATCATGAGCAAGCTGAACATTAATTCTTTTCCTTTCCCATTAAAAAAAAAAAAAACAACAACGTGCCTGAGGGCCTTGATAGACCATCAGTGAAGGCACAGCCACAGTAAGGAGCTCTTTCCAGCATTTCTGTACTTTCAGCAAAGGGCTGATACTGCAAGTATTTATGCACAGGCTTAATGGGAAATAGCTTTGAAGAAATTAATGATCCTAATGAACTGCCAAGACTAGTCTTGCACATAAACATTTGTAGCACAAGGGACTAATAGCCTTGAAATTACAGAGACAATTCTCTTTAGATGTAACCTTTAAAAGATCTTTTTAAGGTGTTAGGCAAATAGTTATCTGAACAGCAAAATAAAGTAGTATTTCTCATAGATTTTATGTCTCAAGATTGAAGCTCTCAGAGGATAATTAATTAACAGTTTTTCCCTCAGAAAAAGTTAAAAGTTCCATTCCACTTTCTCCCCAGCTATTTTCACATAATTTTAAGAACAATCAAACTTGGTTAAAAGTTGGCCCCAAATTCAAAAGTCATAAGGGGACTGATAAAGCAATGGCATAAAACCTGTTTCTGTCATGATTCCGTTAGGAAACGACTTAATAATGCCATATAAAGCTGAAAAAAAAAAATAAAAAAGAAGAAAAAAAAAGCAATAAAAAAAAAAACCAACACCTGTGCTAGCCCTTAACAGACCCACAGCTGTAAAAGAGGTGTCTAGTTTGTATATAGTGACTGGGCAGATTATATGTTAAAAAGAATGTGTAATCACAGGGAGTCAGTACAAACTCAATTCTGTGCTTCTCAGCTGCAGTTTTAGCTCTCAGCTTTGACACAGTCTTTATATTACTTCCTAAATGCAAAGGTTGAAGCCCACATTTTATCTCCCTCGTTCAGCTTGCCATCAACTGAAACAAACACCATATGCAACCCCACAGCTTTGATATTACTCCATATTTCACATGGAACCTGCATTCAAACAGGCAAGCGCCCTGCTGCACATCAGGCTGTCTTCGGATCCTGCTGGTAGGTGGAAGCCTGAAACATAAATCCCTACCCTCACCTCCCCCACCATTTCTTTGTCTCTTCTGAGATGTGTTGATGAAGCAGTTTTATTAATTTAACTCTTTCACCCTTCCCTTCTCTGCTCCCTCCTCTCACTCATCATAGCCTACAGTATTCTATATTTTCTCTGGAGAAAACACACATTTTGGTCAGTCCGGCTGCCAAGAAGTCCCCATTGCTACCTCTAGAGCCCTGGAGGTCCTCCACTCTCAGGCAGTTTCTGATACCTCATGCCATCACTGACACAAGGACATCTTAAGGCTTGTTGTTCTGCATGCTGATATTCCCCAAATTTGCCATTTGGCTAAAACTGCACAATCTTGACAGTACATACCGTACTAACAAAGATGCCAGAAT
>NW_008620886.1:15606-20016 GCF_000691845.1 Merops nubicus | reverse complement strand
AGTGCCACACCTCTCTTTCCCTTGTAAATAACTAGGGACTTACTGTGCACCAGGCACTGAAACTTGGCCCAGACTCTCTAGATGCGTGGAGCTGAGGAATTAGAAATAAGTCTTCTGGGAAGCAGAGAAGAGATGTTACATCCTCCTTCTGGAGTCAATGGGCTGTCCTTCAGTGTTCAGTGATATTAAGGATGGAACATCATATGAAAAAGAATCACCTCAACCTGGCAGGTAAGATTACTCATGTGTGCATGACTCTGCCAAAGACAGCATACATGGCTGAGGGTCAGTTTTGGCACATAGGTGTTGCCCTTGTGATCTGACCCCTTTTCCATTTAGAGGACGTGAAGGCCCGTGGAGCAGCTAGTGCAGGGCTCCCCAGGAGTGGAAGGAATGGTATCACAGAGGTTGCAGCTTTTCAGGTCTTTCAGAAACAAACCTGAGGCTGATCCGCTTACTCAGACATACAAATCCAAATCATTCATTCTGCCAAATAGTATTTTAATCTCTCATTATTGTCCCTGAATTTTTTTATTGTCAATAAAAATACAAAAGGTAATTTGGATTAGTTCTACTGTTTGACTTTTAAAATTATTATGTTCTGTTGCATCTTCATACTCTGTTGATCAGGTATTAATTTCCTGGCAATATTTGTAACTATTAACCTGGCAAAACTGACTCATAAAAATAACTTAAACACTATGCCATAAGACCTCACGGATGCTTACAACACTGGCTTTGGCTGTACGTTGTGTATGCAGAGTAGTACATGTAGCTTTATAAAAAGGCATTGGAAAAGGCACAGTCTTGAAACAGATTGAGCACATCATCATTTTCAGAAACAGTTTGGCAAGCGTGAGGTGCTGTCTTCATAGCTTGTCCCTCATATCCCCTGAGCAGTAACATCTTCAAAGAATTCCATCAAGGCAGTGAGCTGTGACCTCCACTTCCTGACACCGTGTCAGCCTGCCATAATCAAGCTGGGCTTTTCTGAGTAGTCTTCCATTTCATCTCTGAAAAAAAATGATTTCTAGGACTTTCCTAACAACAGATGTCAGTCTTGGTGGGCTGGTGCACATGGGTGCTTCCCTGGACAGTTAGGGCAAAGGTGCATTGGCACACAGGAGCTGCAGGCAGCTGCTCTGCACTGAATCACCTCGGCAAAACACTTCCCAAAGATTCCTTGTTCCCCTCCTCACACACCTTCCTGCTCTTGGCCAGGGTGGGTATTGCCCAAATACCAAAAGGGAGGAAGGGCTCAGCCTCTACCTCATGTGACTTAGAGGATGTGCCCAGCACCCCGTAGGGTTAATGAATGTGTAACAGCAGCAACCTAAAAAGTCATCATGAGCTTGAATGTGTGTCCTGGTCTGCATTCCATTAGTGACTGTTTATTTAAAAACAAACAAACAAAAACCCACCAAAAAAACGCCTCAGTGACACTTGGACACCAGCCAGTCCTAATTTTCTATCCCAAAAAGGCTGATTCCTTAATCAACCATATATTCATATATGAAAGACAAATCCAAAATAAGGGTTATAGATCTTCTGGACAACTCATCCCAGTTTCAAAATATAATTCTTAGAAAGATAGAATGTTTTGGGTTAGGAGGGACCTTTAAAGGCCATCTAATCCAATTCCCCCTTCAGTGAGCAGGGACATCTTCAGCTAGCTCAGGCTGCTCAGGGCCCTGTCCAACCTGATCCGGAACGTTTCCAGGGATGGGGCTGCTACCACCTCTCTGGGCCAGTGTTTAACCACCCTCAGAATTTATTTGTTATACCCAGTCTGAATCCCTCCTCTTTCAGTTAAAAACATCACTTCTTGCCCTGTTGGTAGAGACCCCACTATGAAGTCTGTCCCCTTCTTTCTCACAAGCCCTGTGTGAGTATTGAACGGCTGCAGTAAGGTCTCCTCAGAGCTTTCTCGAAGGTTCCTTACAAAGCAGGTGTTTCTCTTAAAAACATGTTTGCTGTGTTTATTAATGCAGGTACCTACAATCTGAGTTTCTGTTTAAAGAAAATCTTGGTGGTTGTTTTCCACAGGAAAAAAAACTAAATATTTTCAAGGTTCTTATGAGTGGGAAAGCTTTCTCGAAGGTTCCTTACAAAGCAGTTGTTTCTCTTAAAAACATGTTTACTGTGTTTATTAATGCAGCTACCTACAATCTGAGTTTCTGTTTAGAGAAAATCTTGGTGGTTGTTTTCCATAGGAAAAAAAATAAATATTTTCGAGGTTCATATGAGTGGGAAGTTGTAGGTGAAAATGTGGGATTTCAGTGTTGCATTAGGCTTTTCTTCTAACACAAAGTGTCACTGGTACAGCAGAGCATGTATTACATTATGGTAGTTTAAATATTTTTTCTAAAAGAGATTAGAAATATTGTTCTTTTGTTAAATACTCTTGAGATTTTAGAAGTTTAATAATTACTGTGCAAAAAAAAAGGTAAACAACTTTTGTTCAGATATATTTAGTAATTTTAATTTCTTTACATTTGTATTAATTTTTGTTTGAAGTAGTTGTGAAGTCTTACACATTGGGACAGAATCTAATATATCACCATGCATTCTTCTTAAGAAGTGGTGTAAAAGTACATTCAATAACAAGGAAAAGACCTTTTAAATTGAGGTATTTTGAACAATAAATAGTGTTTCTAAAGTTATATTCTTCTGAAATAAATGATTATTCGTTTTCCTGGAAAGTCTTGCTAATGTATAAGCTCATTTCTGGGTGGAAAATTCTATTAAGAATTTATTACAGAATTCAAGATTTCTGAAAATGTTTTTCTATTTAGCAATTGGCAAGTAAGCTAAATCTTATCTTCAAAATATATTTGGAGTGCCAGAGACGGACAAAGATCCCTTAACATCAGTGAGAATACTTGATCTGTGGATAGATTAAATCCCCACTAAGTTATTTTTCAAGTCCTGATTACTTTTGAAAGCTACTGAGTTGGCCTTCCCAACTCTGCATCATTAGGAGACCAGGTTAGGGCCATACACTACCCTCATCCTTCGTAACAGCCACTTAACACAGACCAGATCATACTTCAGAGACAAAGGTCCAGCCTCAGTTTATGTGTCTGTGTAAATGAAGAACCAGTGGGGTGACTATCAGCTCCAGTTGCTTCTGACTCCTTAGGCAACCAGGCACCCTTCTGCCAAATGAATTGAGGGGGTGGATTCCAGTTACTCCAAGCAAGGCTTGAACTGCTCTGTTCCACAGCGAGGGCACTGACCTGCTCCTGCCTCCCACTCCCAGGAGGATGGAACGCATGAGCTCCAGCTAACTTGAAAACTTGCCAGGTAGTAATTGTTCAGCCCGATCAAGGAGCACAATACATCACAGGGCAACAGGCAAACTGGAACATCTATTTATTGAATTAAGTTGCAAAACAGAGGAGATTTTGTTCACTTGCTTAATGTGAAGTTTCAAACTGGCCTCAAGTCTGAGCTATTTAAAAAACAATTCTCTGGACTTCAGAGAATTCAAATGAGGAGACTCATACAGAGGGATGAAAACCATTTAGGTGCCTTTAGCTGTTTTCCCTCCATCATTCTGCCTACAGAGAATTAAACAAGGGGAAGAGAGGGATGAAGAGGTCAGAAGAGTCAGGGTACAGTACTGCTATAGATTTATTTCTTTTTTTTAACCTAAGTTCTTACCAAACAACTGCACCACAATGCCTCTGTTATATTTGCCAAGAAACAAAGAAAGGCTGCATGGCTGTGTTTCTACCTGGAAAGAAAAAAGCAGTGTTTCTCTTGCCCTACAAAGTTTTGCCCTTATACCTTCCCTTGCCTTTATTTTAATTATAATCTTTGTCTCCCTGCAACACCTGAGATTTCTTTTAATTTTTCAATTACTCCCCAATATCCATTGTCCCAACTCTCTACATTTCTCCTGCTTTACATGCAACCCATGTCCCACAAGCATGTAAGGAGGCCAAATACCAGGCATCTTGGCACAAGCTAGTACTTTACACCTATTCACAAAGAGAAAACATTCCTCATTTTCTTAAGGAAAAAGAAAAAAATAAAAAGAAAGGAGAGCAGAGCTCCACTGAGTACTCATAGCAAAGAGATGAAGTAATGTTTACATTTACTCTTTCTAAAACATCTAGTCCTTTAATAATGACCTGTCAAAGCTGAAAATTAAGACCAGCCCCCAATACAGTGAATCTATTATTATTAATTATTATGCATACTGTATTATCTCCTTAGGTCCTGTAACCATCTCCATCACACTAGCTGCTTAACATCCACAGAACAAGGGGTCTCCACAGGCAAGGTACAGCCTGGTGCAGGATAAGGGCAGCACCTGGGCTGACCCAATGTCCATAGCCAGCAGTGTGGCACAGCAGCACCTTAGAGGCTCTCAAAGTCCTCCAGAAGTTTAGTCTCAGACCA
>NW_008620886.1:6234-15575 GCF_000691845.1 Merops nubicus | reverse complement strand
AGAGCAGAGTCAGCAGAGAGTGTCGAAGCACCCTTGGAGAAAGGGTCTGGAACAGGGAAGGTCAGATGGGCACAAGCAAATCCAGGCCAGCTGGGAGGCGGTGATGCCAAGCAAAGAGCAGGAGCAGCATTTGTTTCAAGTAAGAGTCAACTAACAAATGAGGTTGGGACCCTCTTCCTTGGACTGTGGCTGTTGGGTCCAGACATCCTCCTCCAGACACTGACCCAAACACTATGCCCTGTGGATCAGCAGAGTAACACAGGTCCCCCACAGCCACCCTTGACAGCAGGGAGCCCTCCAGTGAGAGGAGGATGGAAAGCTTGGCCTGAGAAGGAGCACAGAGCAGCTTTGCCAGGCATTGCTTGCCATGCAACTGGGAATTTCTTCTTCCTCTGTCCTATTCCACCAAAGAAGTTACCATGAGCAGCAAACCATTCGTGGCACAGGAAGATCTCTGACCCAAAGTGTGAGATTTTTTACCAAAGTACCCTTTTATTTCAGAATTATTTCTTGTGAAAAAATTAATTACCTGCTATCAAGTCATGACCTGTAT
Organism: Merops nubicus; assembly: GCF_000691845.1. NCBI lineage: Eukaryota > Metazoa > Chordata > Aves > Coraciiformes > Meropidae > Merops > Merops nubicus. The sequence continues at coordinate 15,022 of NW_008620886.1, read as the reverse complement.
TTGGAGTCAGTAAGCACTATACTGTTCCTCAAGATTTTACAGATTATTTTTGAACTGACACCAAATTTTTATCACCATCTGTATATTTTAACAAAATGAGATGCTTTTCACACGTGAACCTGGTTAAGGCCTTCTGGGCACAGGCAGCTTTAGCTCCTTGACTTGCACGGCTGAGGATTATGTGCTCCAGGCATGATGGAAAGCAACACATTAAGTGCAAAATTTCTTGGTTAGGAAACCTGCAGTAGAAATATTTGCCAGTGCCTATCTGTCCTTTTTCATCTCTGAATTTCCAAGCCACAAAGTCAACAGAAATGATAATATATGATGTACTTGGCTTCTCTTAGAGCATAAGACAGATCCAGCCTCTTATCCAAAGTATTTGCAGTGTAATCATCAATTATGTACCTTGTATTTATTTTTTAACATCACCAAAACACACAACAGCTACCATTCTGACATCCATGAACCAAGTACCATCCACGAACAAAGATCAGTACAATTTATTATTTTTTTAATGATCAAACCGATACCCCAGCAAAATAATTCCTCTTCACATATTGCCACAAGTCCATTCTCCCAAACAAACTTGTCTATTCTCACAGAAACTCAGACCAACAGGACAGCAATTTGTTCTCAACAAAAAGGAAAAAAAACCCACAACATACCTGGAAGCAGCAAGACCTCGGGGGAGGCGGGAGCCAGGGCCAAAGGCAGGCAGCCTCAAGCAAGCAACACAGTCTCTGAGCAATCAGAGCAGGTCCAGTGGCATTAATCAGGGTCACCCACAGTCCTGCACTCACCAGACAAGTTTGCAGTGATGAAGCAGGTCCAAGGTTAAGCCAGGAAGCCAAGGTCAGGGTCAACAAGGCACACAGCCAGGTAAAGGCTCAAGTAGGAAACCGAGCTTAAATGTATCTCCTGAACAAAGGGAGAAAGTCCCCAACAAGCCTTCTCACAGCTTTTTTTCACACCAGCCTGATCCAAGGTTACACAGCTGCTCCATTTCAGAGCTCACCTTGATCAGATCACACACATTAAGTGCGGAAGAGGTTACAGGACTGCTGCTACACCCCCACATTCACCACCCCCTCATCTTTCTCTCCTGCTTCCATGATCACTACAATTGTGCTTCTCAAACAACCTCTTTTAGTACTGCATGGACTTTCAGCATGAACATTCATTAAGCAGAAGAGCTTTTGCATTTGTATTGCATACCTACTGGCTGATTTTCTGAAAGCAGTGCGACTGGTGCAACAAATACAAATGTGAGTTTATCAGTCACACTGAAGGAATTGCACAGAAGGATTCTTATCTGTCTACTTTAAGTCAGGTACATGCTCATGTTAATGGGAAATTCACGAAAGCAAGAATTAGGCCAAATGACATTCCTGGGTATTGTAGGCAAATATAAATGGGATTAGCTGCTCCCATTTAAAAAGTAAGAACAGTGTTAATATTAAGAATATGCATTTCGTATTTAAATACCAGTCTGACTGAAAAAAGCTCAACACCCCAGTTCACGTATGCAAAATTCAATTGTATTCTTCTGTAAAACAGCCATTTGCTAGGGCCTAAACTCCACAACTACATTGCAGTATCTGAGAACACCTGTGGTTACATGTTTGACTTCTACAAAAAGCACAATCCTATATTCAGATATCTGCTGGGGGAAAAGTTAGATGGAGAACAAGCCAGGTTTTATTCTTGGGTCAGGCTAACTGTGCAGAGGAAGATCTCTTCTCCAGCACAGCCCCCAGGCTGGAGCTGGCCGAGTGCAGCTGTGAGAGCAGGCAATGCTCAGGTGATGCAAACTGGCCAAAATAAGGGCACAGGCACCGACTTGGTGCCTCCATTTGCCCCTTGGCAGCAAACTGAAATTTGCAACGTGCTGCCTGGAAGAGATTTATGCCTACTACTATTTTCCAGTATTGATGGAGATTTTTTTGTTCAAAGAACATGGACTTTGTTCAAACCTGATGTTTCTGCAAAGCTGTACATTATTGTGGTCTTGAAAAGAAATAGTTTAAAAAGTTAAAAGAAAAGATTCCTTGCCAACTGGGATTTCTTATTATGTGTTTTAGAAAATGCTGTCTGAAAGACTGCCGATTGGCTTCTGGCTAGGAGAACTGAATAGTTACTATAAACAATACAAATGACTGTATATTGAGTGCACTGCTCCAGGACAGGTATCAGTTTTGCATAGTCATATGTCTGTAGATCTATTTCAAATTATCCTTTCATTTAAGTTTTGGTACCACTGCTCCCTCCTTAACAACTCTGTGTTATTAAACTTAAAAGTCAGTTGAGCACAATAAAGTAGTGAATTTAAACTATGTAGTGGATGTCATGTGTCACAGTCACAACAGCTTATTAGCTGACAGTCAAAAACTTCTCCTGGCTAAGCCTTTCCTCAGGATAAATTGCAGAGTCTTAAATTCCCCCATCACTACATCTTGCAGTTAGAGCTTTCCTGCAAGTGGTGCAGAGGATGAGGCTGTGGGAGGCTGTGCCAGCCCTTCTCTGAACCTGTCACTCAGATTCATGTTTCCTCCTCCTCCTGCCTGGAGGAGTGTCCCTGGGCCAAGGCGTGCTCTCTTCCAAACTCTTCACATCGGCCTCATCATCGCCCCACCGGCAATGCATATTTTATAACTACAGGTTCTCTCACTAAAGTTCTGGGATTTTTAATTGTACATGCAAATTAAAGGCCCACTGAGATTTTAAAGGCAAAATATATTGAATTACCTAATTTCATCAGACTTCAAGCCGTGGAGATACAAGATTTCTCTCAAACTAAGCTTTCATAACTCCAGCTAGCCAGATAAGGATCACAGAGAGAGCCTTCCTGCTGTTCCTGCCCTGTGAGGTGTCAGGTTCAACGCAGCTCTGGAAGGGCTGCTCTGCAAGTACAGCACACTCCTGGAACCTTGAAACAAGCACTCATGAAAGCAAGTGCTCTCCCCAGACCAAAATCCATTTCTGAAGTTTGCACATACAGACACAATGGACAAAATATCTACAGATATATACAGTTTATCCCAAGTAAAAAATAATACAGTTTGTTTGTTTTTAAATCAACCTACTTTGTATTGGTTCACAAGCAAAACAATCTCTAGTAGCAAGCATTGTTGCTGTAATACAGTTATGTCTGCAGTCTGACCTCTGCTTGCATGGAGCCTGACTTGAAGAGAATGATAAAAGCCTTCTACAAACACCACTACAGAGGGACAACTCAGCTGAAGAACATAGATGTCTGCATTCTTTAAGCCTATGATTCAATATATAAAGCAGACCATATTTTAAAATGCTACAGAATTGTACATGCCAAAAATAGAAAGCTAAACTGGTCACATTGGAAATTATGTTGATGTATGGTCACCTTCCAGCTGACAAACATCTACCATCAGTGTCTGCTGTGTCAAGAGCTGGCAGACTAGAAAAACACAGAAAATAAACATCACACTCGCCCAAAGGTGAAGATTTACAAGAACAAAAATCTAGTGTATAGTCTTTGTTTGCCATTTTACTCCCAAGAAAGGTTTCTGGTATGAACAAGCCAGCAGGATGTACAGACTGCTGCACCACATTACATTTTAAAGAGTACTTGTCAACAGGAAAAGGAGGAGGGGGTTTTTAAATTTTTTATTTTTTAGAAAAAATTTCATTTTAGTACAACAGCCTCCAAAAGATGATGAGTATGTGACTGCTAATAAAAAGCCTTGGCTCAAGGAATACAGCAAAGATGATTTTAGGAAAACAAAGGTATACCAAGTCCATGAACAACACCCTGCTCCTTCTAAAAGTTCATGCTGTAGCAAGGCTGGGTGACATTTATAATTTTTCTCAAATTTATTTGCCTGTGTGTTTGGGGGAAGAAACCCATTGGAAAAAGCATTAATAACATAGCCAAACGTATATTTGCATTGTACCAGCAAACAACTATTTTAAGTGATGTTATGCTTTATTCCTCCCAAAAGTGTAAATAAAAATGATTTTTGGAAGAACTTCATCTTGTGCTTCCAGGTACTGCATATACAAATACAGTTTTAAAAAAAAAAATAAATCCATAGGTTCCTGCCAGGTATTATGTGTATATTGTCAACAGATGGTTTTGATAAAAGCAGGCCCAGTCTCTACACAGAGCACTTACACATTTAGTACCAGCCTGGCTGCTATGAAAGCCCTTTGAAACACATTTTGTAGAGGGGGAAGAGGATGACTAAGCCATGAAAAGGCAGAGGGGTAGTGATCTCATGTTCCAGCTGGCAGCGTGACGACCCCACTGCTCTGCTATTCCATAGAGGAACACCTCAGCGTTGCTGTCACCACAGTTTATTAGAACTCCACTTGTCACTACCAACTCACAGGGCATGATCTCTAACCAGCCAGTGCAAACTAACCTTTCCATTCAAGTTGCAGGTCCAGCACTCACTCATCTAAAGCCACCCATCCTGAAACGCACGCTCTGCTGTAACTCTCCGTTATGGAAGCCCACCGAGCTCCCTGGCACAGCAATACCAGGAGCAGAGCTCCCAGGCATCCTCAGAGAAGCATTGTAAAATGAGGTTTCCAGCATGAGTCCTATCAGGCAACACAAAGCTACTGATGGGCCTGTGTCCAGCAATCAGTGAAAACTCACGTGGGGTGGAGAACTCAAGGTTGGCCTCGCTTCATTTTGAAACATGTGTGCGTGTAGACCCACGGCTAGGGGCATGCACACTGATGTAGCTCTGTTCCCAAGCACTTTTGAAGAAGCAGTCTGATCACTCTTTCTATGGAAAGATAAGTTTCTTTAGAGCTCCCTCTATTGTAAAACAGAAGAAAAAATATGAAACTTAATTTTTCTGAGCAATTTACCCAAGGACTGATTATTTTTATAGAGGAGAGTAGAACAGGTTATAAGAAATGTAAAAGTAAGAGTTAAATCAAATTATCTCAGGAATTAGTGACCACAAGAGAATATGTAATTTTGAGTTTTTTTTTTAAAAACATAAAAGAGAGATTTGAAGCTCTGGGCACTGGATTGCTTGTTTTCTTAAGTTTAAGTTTAGAAAATAGCAGGAAGAAAGTCAAAGGCACTTCAGAAGCTGTTTGAACCACCCTCGTTCTACAACTTTCAAAAAACACCCCTTTTTTCAGTGGTAGACTCTGACTATACTGGGATAAGATCAGCTTTGGTATTCCATTCATTTTTTGTGCATCACAGTAGGGATCAGTATGACCCCATGTTTGATCTAGATGGCTATTTCAGACTAACAACTTGAGTGAAATGTTAGCAAAGCCCTGAGAACACTATGAGTATGACCAATGAGTGTATTGAAGTGGACTAAGTCAAACCAGACGACATAATGAAGCCTGAGTTGTGATAGTAGCAGATGTGACATTTTAAAAGGACCATAAGATACCTTTATTCTGTACTAAAGGCAACAGAACGGAGATATCACTTTGAATGTGAAAGTAATCAGATCATTCCTAGCAGTAGAGAATGAAAAGTCAGATGGATTGGGAGAGATTTATACGTAATATGTATTGATACATAACAATTTTAACATTGGAAGCTTAAAAAAAATAAAAGTAATTTGATGTGGACTTAAGCCATACACAATGACTGACCATTTTGTGTGCCAGCATAGATAAGTTTCACAGGTGTGTAAGGAAACACAGTTCAGCTGTTCTCAGTTCTTGTTTCTCCCTCTGCTCATCAGGTAGGCTTCCCTACCAAGCAGGGAGTTGCACCCACCCCATCCCAAATACTGCCTTCCACCCATTTTCTCTCCAGAAAATAGGCAGACCAAGAGTATCAGCACCTGTCCTATGATGGGAAGCCTGTGTGACACGGCCCTGCCACCTCAGCACTTGCCCTGACTTCCACCAGACGCAGGGACATGGCATGGCAGACTGGAGCCCTGCAAGCCCTGCCCTGAAGGGCTCTGTGGCACGGGTGTTTTTTCACACACACTCCAGCACACAGCAGCTTCACTGTTCACAGATCACTTTTTCTTTCACCTCCCACCGCACGCTCGGGGTTCAAATGCCCCTTAGTCATCCACTCAACAACCATACTTCTCATTCTCTGATTAGATCAGTCCAGACCCATGCTTGCCCTGGGAAACACTGGAGGCAGAGCCCCAAGAACTGGGAAAATGCATTGGCAAGACCACACACGAACTGTCCAAAAGAAAAAGCAAAGGCCAAAATAGGAGTACCTTCTATGTCTCCAAAAAGGATGACTCTGGGGGTTACAGTGACTCCTCCAGCTCCGTGAGCTTCCTGTGGTGGCCTGAGAGGCTGTGAGTGCCCCTACAAGCCAGGGACAGCAAACAGAGACCCTCATTGTCCCCAAAGGGCCAAAATTGACTGGTAAAGCAATATTAACATTTCTGGTACCTCCAGGGTAACACAGGCTTGTTTTTAATGGGGCAATAATTAGCACATCAGAGCGCACAGCACAAATTAGCATTCAGGTGCAGCTTGGTTTTAAATAGGAATCCAATAACATTTTATACAGCGAGAGCCCCATCTCCAAAACCCACCCCACCTGATTAAGTTCTAGGGATATTTGCAAGGGTGTAAACAAGGCAGCCAAATCTTTACTCTGAAAGCAGCTCATGCATCAGGTTCCACCACTGCTGTGAAATGTTGATGCTGCTGCATCACTGCAGCTGATGTCTTTCAGTGCAGCTCCATAAACTCAGGTGAAAGACACAGAAAGTGAGGTGAATGCAAACATTGTGGAGAGGGTTGAGACTTTTTCTCTTTGCCTTGGAACAGACACAAAATAGCTGAAGGCTGGAGGTCACTGGAGCCCCCCAGCAAGTCTTTGTAATAATAGACAGCAGGTCTGCAGGTGATAAGCTATCGTTTTTCAGAAATATTTTGTGTACCTCCTGCTGAGCTTTTCTGGCATTCAAGGGACAGATCAATATTTGGTATTTTCACTTCACTTGAGGTGCTATTGTTCTTTGTATCTGAAAACACAGTAACTGTTCAGATGTTTATAAAGGTAGCCAGGGCAGCATCAGAAGGAATGTGAACCAGAAACTAAAATATATTAAAGCTAGTAAAAAAAAAAAAAATCTTCAAGCTCACATTAGTCCAAAGGGTTCTACCAAAACAAAGATCATAAATGAGGGGGTTTTTGTCTTCAGATAGTGTAATTAGAACTAGTGCTTTTATAAATTAAAGGCTAGGTGTGTAAGAAAAGGTTACAGATTTCCCATGTTATAGCTAATAGAATTTGGGAATTTCTCCCACTTTTTAGTGAATGAAGGCTAAAGCAGGTTACATATCTGTGTGCATGAGGTGTGTTTAGGTGGAGCAGAGAGAAGAGCCACCAGCCATGCTTATCTGTGAGATGAAAAAAATCAATATAATTGCCAGTTCAACAGGATTTTTTTTTTTTGCTAAAAAAACCCCAAACAACCAAAACCCAAACAAACAAACAAACAAACCAACCCCACAAACACCAAATCACATAATTTTTTACTTTCTAAAATGTCTGTATTACCTGAAGGAATTTCCATCTACAAAAGTTAATTTTGCCTGTATCTGGTTTTGTCTGTCTTTAACCATTCAGCAGCAGGCTGCATCACTCCAGAGTAAGAAGCTGAAAATTGAAATCAGATATTTCTTTTGTGCAACTCTCCTGATTTAAAGGGAACGTACTCAAACCCTGCTCCTTTGATATACATACCCAATACTAATAATAACAAACAGCCGCTTACCTTACAAATCCCAAGCCCACCTTTCAATCAGGCCTTTGTCTCAGGAAATCCTGTCCCACTGCTGCTGCCCAGAACTTCTTCACTTACCTTCTACCTTCTCTTTCCCCATCGTGTACACCCACTCACCCACCCAGCTGCAGCTCAGCAGTCCCTGACCCCTGGACGCTTTCCACCACTGCCAAAGAAATTCTCCAGCAGCCCTACAGCTTGACTTCAGCTCATCCCATTGCCTCCAGCTCCCTATTGCTTTCTGCTAGGACTCTAGAAGAGCCTTTGCATTTATTTTTCTGCTTGCCATGAAAGAAAGCATTTGCCCTACTCACCAGCATTAACAAGACCCATGATTGCCCACCCATCAAACAACTGTGGCTGCTATAGTCCTAAGGGCACAAGGACAGAAATAAACTAAAAGGAAAAAAATGGGATTCACAAAGCATCTGTCGTTTTTTTGCGTCCCTACACACCCTCTGCAAGCACTCAAAATCAGACTGTTTGCTGCTGTACCAGGGAAGGAAAACACCCACCTGCCAACCTGCACCAGGTTCTTTGTTATCCTATTCCATACTACATTTTGTTAACTTGCTGTTGGCAAAAGCTCCCATGGTTCCATTAATGTAAAGTCAAAAGCTGCATTGTTGGGGAAAAAAGCCACCAAAAAACCAAGTCAAGCAAGGGGTTCTGCACAGCCCAGGCCAGTCTTTGAACTACGCTCTACTGCCTGGGTTTTGCAGGCCAAAATGACATCAAAAATGTTTCTGTTTCTTTACTTAAGCATGGTCACTACAGCAACAATGTTATCACCTTGTCAGTCAGCAGCCACCACTCAGCCTCACAGTTTCACATGGCATCAATCACAATCTGGGCTTGGCTCCAGTCAGCCGTAGCTTAAATTGTTTTAGAGATGTGGCAGGACTGCATAGAAAATGTAACCATATATAACCATATATAACAATGGTTACAGGCCTCAGATCTGAGGACTGTAATGAGTATGTCACTGTACAGGCCAGCCTTCAAACTCAGGATCCACTCTAGCTCAGTCTTCTGTCTCTTAGGCATCCTGC
>NW_008620886.1:4268-6203 GCF_000691845.1 Merops nubicus | reverse complement strand
CAGGAATGAGGCTAAAACTTCAGTTCTGAAGAGCACAGACTTCAACAGATGGTTAACAGAAAAGGTAATGTCCATTTTTAGATATTACCTTCACTGCAGCAGTATTACATCATGCCATCTTTTCTTCTGTCTACTTTCAGATCTTAAACCATACAGCAGCATTGCGTTATCCCATCCTTTTTTCTGTCTACTTTCAGCTCTACAGCATATGGAATCACAAGGGTAAAATGAGGTATAAAGGGATTAAATGGCTTATCAGAGGCCGTAGCAAAACAGTACCCCAATCTGGCCACACAACAGGCCCCTAAAGGCTGGGGTCTCTAGGACCTTCTGGCCTTGACCCTATGCCTGATGTAAGAGCTGCTCTTCTCTATGGTGAGGCAGTGGATAGTCCAGAATAAGTCCACTCACTTATGCAGGCCTAGATCTGCATTATATGCCATGAGCCCCTCTGGAGGAAACAAGTATTTATTCTCTTGAGGTCTCTTACACTTTGAAGGTGATTGGCAAACAGCTGTACAGCAAGTTATCGTTCTGCACTTGTTAGTCCACGGCTCTTCCCTGGGCACTGAGGGATTCAGGTCTTCAGCAATGTGCTAATTATATACTGCCAAGAGAGGCCAAGTGGTCCAGCTGGGGAAAAAACACTTCATCTGCCTGTTAAGGAACCTGCAAACAGCCTGAGCCAAAGCAAAAGTCCACTCCCAGTGCTTAGGAATCAGCAGTGAAGCAGCTGAGTCGAGCTGTCCCAAGCACTGCGCAGAAGCGGTGGTGTCTCACCAGGCCAAGGCAGGCACAGCACTTGCACTAGGCGGGTTCTCTTGGCTTTATCCCGTTTCAGAGGCTGTGCACATGGGTCAGCCTCACAGAGAGCAGGTCTTCCCTCTCCACCCACTGTTTGGATGGGGAAATAGAGCCTAAGCCCTTACCGCAAGATGCAACAGATTTGGTACTGCAGCTGTGTTGTGGTTTGAGGCTTGGAATGGGAGCACCTGGGAGGACCCCGGGTGGGGGTGAACCATTGTATTCCCTCCCCTTCCCACACACACTCTGATAAGAGGCAGGAAGTGGGTGCTAACTCCACTCCTGCCTTGGAGCTCGGAGAGGGAAGTTGTCCTTTCACTCCGTGGGACCCTGGAACCATTTCTGAGGGCTTTGTATATTTTATTTTTTGTATTTTCCCCCTAATCTTTGTATATATTATTTTCCTTACCTCCCTTTTTTGTTTTCTGTTCCTTGTTAAACAATATACTTCATTTTTTTTTCCAAAGTGTCTCTCTCTCTCTCTTGAGGGGGGGAGAGGCGAGTACATAGTTCTGTTCCGTGTGGGTCCTGCCCTGAACCCCTTTTTACACGGAACCAGGACAAGCTGGTAACAAGGAGGATCTCCTTGGGGTGCAAAGCAAACAGCCTAACTGACTTCCAGCAGTGGTGCAGCTGCAGCAGCAACAGCTCCCTCCACTAACCTGGCCGGAGCTCAGTTCTTGTAGCCACTTCTTTGATGGCTCCACAAATATGGTAGTAAATGGAGACTCATCATGAACTGACTAGATTTTTAATGGTGTTGCATAGAGTTGTTTCTTGACACTGAACTGTTTAGTATCTTTACACATGAACTATAAAAAAATATAAACTGATTGGATAATTAAACTGACAGATGACACATCTGTTTGAGAAGGTAAATAATAATAAGAGCAGGGCTCCGAGACAAAGCAATTGCTTGATAAACTGGCTGCATGCACTGCAAGTGGTCAGATGTAAGTCTATGCATTTGGCCTGAAAACTGCAGGCTGTAACTCCCTCCATGACGGGGTGGTCTGCAGGAGAAATGGGAATCAACCATAGCACCACAGGAAAAAATTTGACCACTATGGCCAAAATGAGTTACTCAACCTCCAGGTCACTATGTGGGAACACTGGATAAAACCAGAGATG
>NW_008620886.1:0-4237 GCF_000691845.1 Merops nubicus | reverse complement strand
TCCTGCTGCATATTCTGTTGGTGTTAACCCTGAAAAAAAATGCCATGGTTCTGATATTCTTAATTCAAGAGGGAAAAAAACGAGAGAGAGAGAAAATTCAGAAGACTTATGAGAAAATGTCAAGTACCAATACAAGAGACCAGGTATTGTCTGGTTGGGTGAGGGAGGCTGGTCTGCTTAGTTTATTCTTGTCTGATTTGAACGTGCTGTTTTAATCTTAAGGAGATTGTGCTTGTGGCATTGTATTTGTGCTTTACTCCCATTGTCCAAAATAGGCTGGGAAACTGTGTATATTTCTCTTTTTTACATATAATCTAACTTTTTGGACTTGTGGTGGAAGAGGGGAAGTCGATGCCATTTCCCTGAAGTAGAAAACATTAGGTATAGCCAGAGTATTTATGCTCTTTATGGTATTAAACATCAATGATGCACAGGGCTGGGCAAAATCAGAAAAGCTTTTAATTTATATTAGATTGTTAATGAACATGACAATAATTGTTTTGTCTTCTGTACTGTAGTGCATAGTTTGCTTTCCAGATAATCTGGGAATGTCACTTAACAAGTCCCATGTTAATGCAAGGATCTAAGAGCAGAATGAAGCTCTTTACTCACTCCAGATCTCTTCCAGTGGGACACAGCACTTTGCAGCCTTTGATCTTTACATAAGATTAATAGTTTTAAGTTATAGGGTGTGTTTTGCAATCTGTGGTTCATAGAAGCATGTGGAGTGAGTGTTGTGAAGACCATTCTGGACTTTCCAATCATAACCATGACATGGTGGCAGCGGGCAAGGCTTGATGAAAAGACAATTCCTCTAATGTTACGATCCTACCTACATGAGCAGAACCAAACTGTGATGTTAACTGACAGAGCAAGTCCTCCAGAGGTTTTGAGCAAGCTGTCTAATTTCAACCCTATTGTTTTGGTATCCAGACAGGTCAGGAGAAAACAGAGCTCCTTTACCTGGATCAGCTAATGCTACTAAAGCTCTTGAAGATGGTATATGTTGGGTAATGAAGTCAACAGGCAAAGAATTTGATTCTCATAAAGGGAGTTCCCTTTGCAGTTCTGTGAGAAACACAAAGAAATCCTGTTTTGACTAGTTAATTGAGCAAACATTCCATTCTGCCCTAAAATATGCTTGCTATGCTTTTTCAGGTTTGGGTTTTTTTTTTTGTTGTTGTTGAAATGTATCACCCCTTAGCATGTTCATGTCTCTACCAGTCTGAAGAGCAACTGTCTGTTCCAGCCCCTGGGGCTTACCTGCTGCTCCCCTACTCCTGTCAGGTTGGATTTCTTCAAAGAACATGTTGGTTACAGCAAATTGTTTCATGCACTGGTAAAGCAAAGACTTCTATATCTACCAGCAGATTCACTGTGCTGTCTGCTCCCCCGCCAAGCTCCTGCCTCCCTTGCCTGTGCTCGCTGGTGCCGTTTTCCCCACGCTGCCAGCCCTGCCTTTTCTTGCCTGCTTCTCCCAGAAACACTGGCCGAGTGCTTTCCCACTGGTGAGCTGCTTCAGCTGTACCAGGCTGCCCTTCTGCCCTCCTGCATACAAAATCCAAGTCTCTCCCATCACTGGCAAAACCTCTCAGAAGCCTGCCCTCACCTCACTGATGCTCTGAGCTCTGCTGCTCTCCTCAGTGCTTTTCCAGCATGTGCAAGCCCCCTGCCCCAGGTCCCCGGCCCCCCCACCGTGCCTGCACTCCCAGCACCCTCCCCACTGCACCCCAACTGCCACGCCAGGCCTGGACCACGTCGCCGGGCGCTCTGTGTTCTGTGCTGTACTCTGGATGTGTTTTCAGCCTGATGCAAAGCTCATTCAACCAACAGAAAGAGCTGCTTTGACTTCAATGGGTTTCAGATGAAGACCTTAGACTGTGTTTCCACAGCAGCAGAGAAATAACAACAGTGTTGTGTAGAGATACCCATGCCAGCTTTAAACTAATTAGGTTGGATCCCAGTGACCATCTAATCATAGAAAAAGGGAGCTCAGTACTGGGTAATTTACCCTAATGAGACTGTAAGCTTGTCAGAGGAGAAAGTATGTGTTTGCTTTAGTCCAGGTCCAATTTAACACCATATGCCCATTGCCTTTTAAGAAACACCTACTACTATTTAAAATCAAGCAAGCACATGTCAAGATAATCTCTCCTTTCCTAGTAAAACAGCTATACAGAGCAAGTGTCTAAAAGATTCAGTGTCTCGTGGTCAGTTTTCTCCTCTCTCCTCTGCCCTGCACACCAGAAAAACATTACAAGTACCTACAGCTTTTTACAGAAAGACAGGAAATGCAGAGTATATGTGAGAGAATGTGATTTACCCATCAACTTATTAGGGGAAAAAAAAGGCAACAAATCTTTTTCCAACAGTGTACACAGACAGCTACACCTTTCCTTTTAAATAAATGTTGGTTATTTCATCCTCTCAAAATGCACAAACAAAATATAAGACTCTCCAGCCAGACGGAGAGGTGTTCTCTTGGAAAACAGAGGTAATCACACCTGCAGGCTTCAGACACAGGAAAACCTGCTAAATTCCATGTAAGAAAAGCATGCTGAATGGACAAATACAGGATGTTTCCTATATTTCAGCATGTACTCCAAATTCCAGTTATGCAAAACCTATAGCTTAGGCTTCACTTCAAAAATGTTATTTTCTATTTTACATTCACATATTATTTTCTGACTTCCTCCCTACCCCCATGCCCCCCAATCCTGGTTTAAGGAAAATGTCAACTCTGTCCTAAGTCCATACAAAAGCATCATTATCATACTCATTCTATAGTATTTCTAGTGTCACTGAGAAAATACATGCAGTATAACTTTGGGGTGTTTACTGTGTTTTGAAAATTCTTCTATGTCTTTTCTGGACAAGTCATAGGTAATAGACCCAATGTCTTAAAAATATAGGTTAGATAAGGATTATCCTACTGTTCCTTTTTTTTTTTTTTCAGATTGAAAATAGTAAGATTTATTTAACATTTTCTGGAGAAAACTGTTCAAATATTTCAGTAAGCTTATCCTAAAAAGTGAAATCCTGTATTGCCAGTACATCTTTACAAAACTGAGACTGTTGCATCTATATTTCAAGTCCACCCAAAAGGCACTTACATATTTTTAAACACAGATATATATACAAAAAAAAAATTTTTTTTTCTATAATCCTTAATAATTCTCAAGAGCTTTAATAAAGTTAATTATTATCTGTCTCCATAATTAAAATATTAGGTGATGTGCCTCCTATCACCTAACGTTAATGTTTTACTTTTGAGGGACAATTGTAAGAATGATGAAATATAACTCCAATTTGCTAAGGGAATCCCCCCACCCTGCCCCTGGTTACACTAATATAAGTTATTAGAGATTATTTTAATTTAGCAACTGACAATTACATCAAATACAGCTAATAAGAGACTTAAATAAATACAGATCAGGAAAAAGAATGTATGTAACATTGATTTTTTTTTTTTTTAAAGAAAAAAGGCTCCTATAGAGAGATGAACTGTATTTTTCTTAGAGTCAAAAGGCAGCCACTTGGATACTGGGCAGGGCAAGGTATGTTATAGATCAAACAGATTCTGACAGACATATTTCTGACTCCAAATGTATCCTAACAAAGTCCTTGACCGTGGCATTGATCTGTCCAGTCAAACCACTATACACACAAAGGAATGCATTTAGACAGGTGGACCCTATCCAAAATCTCATTTTCATGGGAGTAACTGCAGGATCAAGAGCACGAGAACCAAGTTTTAGTGTTGTTAATGTTGGTGTTCTTGCTACAATGACCAGCTTAGTAAAATTAGATTGTTACATAGCATAGCTTGACAAGAAATATAAGTGGGAAGGACAGAAATTGCATGAAGTTAGTAGTTTCCTTCTGTAGAAATACAAACTCTGCATGTGTCCAGACCGAGTTCAAACGGTAGGGAAAACAAAATACAGCCAGTCTCCCTGAACTACATTGACATGGTGGGTCTCTGGCTTGCAATTTTGCTCATTCCCTGGATTTGTGTCAGCCTCTATAGGCCTATCATAACCTTAATTTAGGGATGACATAAGGCTACTTGGCTGCGTTCTGGCCGAATGAACAAGAGTGCAGCCTCCCCGCTGCCTCTCCCGTGGTGGCACCCACAGAGAGGACCTGGCACAGCTGGCAGGGCTACCCAGGGCCTGCCATGCCCATCCACACCTTCCCAATACTGAGGGCAGGTTCAACAAGGCCAAGTGCAAGG
>NW_008620885.1:0-5608 GCF_000691845.1 Merops nubicus | reverse complement strand
CCCCCAAGTCTTTTTCCAATGGACTGCACTCTTGCATGCCCTCTCCCATCCTGTATTGGTAATGTTGGTTGCCCCTGCCCAGGTGCAGGACCCTGCACTTGGTCTTGTTGAACCTTATGAGGTTCACCTGAGCCCACCTCTCCAGCCTGTCCAAGTCCCTCTGGATGGCCTCCCATCCCTCTGGCATATCAACTGCACCACCCAGCTCAGTATCGTCAGCAAACTTGCTGAGGGTGCACTCAATGCTGCTGTCTATGTCATTGATGAAGATGTTAAACACCGGTCCCAGTACGGACCCTTGAAGGACACCACTTGTCACATTTACCCATCTAGACACTGAGCCATTGACCACTACTCTCTGGGTGCGACCGTCCAGCCAGTTTCTTATTCACTGAACAGTCCACCCATCAAACCCATATCTCTCCAACCTAGAAAGGAGGTTTCTATGGGGGACAGTGTCAAAGGCCTTAGCAAAGTCAAGATAGATGACATCGACAACTCTTCCCTTGTCCACTAATGCAGTTGTTTCATTGTAGAAAGTCACCAAATTGGTCAGGCAGGACTTGTCCCTCATAAAGCCATGCTGACCCTCCTGAATCACCTTCCTGTCCTCCATGTGCCTTAGCATTTCTTTTAGGAGGATCTGCTCCATGATCTTCCCAGGCACAGAGGTGAGGCTGACAGGGCAGTAGTTCCCAGGGTCTGTCTTTCTACCCTTTTAAAAAATAGGGGTGATGTTTCCTTTCTTCCAGTCATTTGGGACCTTACTTGACTGCCGTGACTTTTCAAATATTATGGACAGTGGCTTGGCAATTGCATCAGTCAATTCCTTCAGTACTCTGGGGCGCATCTCACCAGGTCCCATGGGATTGTGAACGTTAACGTTCTTCAGGCATTCATGAACCTTGTCCTCATTGACTGTGGGAGGGACTATGTCTCACTGGTCCCTATGTCGTGGGCCATCCACTTGAGAGCTGTGAGGAGAGAAGTTGCCATTGAAGACTGAGACAAAAATGTTGTTCAGGACCTCAGCCTTCTCCTCATCTCTTGTTATTAATTCCCCATTGCTGTTCTTCAGGTAGGGGATGCCTTCTTTAACCTTCCTCTTCTGGTTAATGTACCTATAGAAGCCCTTCCTGTTTTCCTTTGCATCTCTTGCCAAGTTCAGCTCCAGCTGCACCTTGGCCTTCCTCACCTTGTCCCTACACAACTGGACAGTGTCCCTGTATTCTTCCCAGGATACCTGTCCCTGCTTCCACTGCTTGTGCAGTCTCATCTTGTCTTTTAGTTTGACCACCAGGTCTCAACTAATCCATGCTGGTCTCCTTCCTTCCCTACCTGATTTCCTACAGCTGAGAATCAAGAGTTCTTGTGCTCTATGAAAAGAATCTTTAACAATCTGCCAGCTCTGCTCTGTTCCCTTGTCCGTAAGGACTGTTTCCCAGGGAATCTTACTAACTCCTTGAAGAGACAGAGGTTTCCTTTCCTAAAATTTAGGGACCTGACTTTGCTTTTCATCTTC
The DNA here is from genome assembly GCF_000691845.1 of Merops nubicus. Taxonomy (NCBI): domain Eukaryota; kingdom Metazoa; phylum Chordata; class Aves; order Coraciiformes; family Meropidae; genus Merops; species Merops nubicus. The sequence continues at coordinate 4,086 of NW_008620885.1, read as the reverse complement.
CTCATACCCCTCAGGGTAGTGAACTGCACTAATGCATGATCGCTGCAGCCCAGGCTGCCTCCTATCTTGATGTCCCTGATGAGCTCACTAGCATTTGTGTCCATCAGGTCTCCTTTTGCATCCCCTCAAGTAGGGGTGTCTATTTCCTGCCTTAGGAAGTTGTAGGCATGACATCGGTATGGTATTGAATATCTCATTGGCTGGTTCAGTTGTTTATCCCAGCTGGAATAAAATAACTAGTGGCTATAGTTGCTGCAGCGATCAGGCAGGTTGAGGAAATCATTGATACTGATGTAATATGAGTTCTCATGCTTCTTGGCATCTTTGGAGAATGTCCACTGGGTATATTCCTTGCTCTCTGTCTGGATCCTTCAAGGTACTCTTTGGAAATCTTTTCCCTCTGTCAAAAAATGTTTCTTGCTTCTAAGAGTATTTTGTTCTACTGTAAAATCCTTTTGGAATCTGTGCTGCTTACCCATGGGCAATGATGACCTCAACTACATCATGGAATTATTCAGTTGCTATGTCCAGATTTTTCTTTGACCCACCAAACTGGTCAGGTCCCATTTCTCAAGGTCAGAGCAAGGTTCAGACGACTGAACGAGCCTGAACCTCTCCTTTTGTTTTGCCTGAGGCCCTTCCCTTTGTGCCAGTATTGGAGTAGATGAGGAAAAATTATTTTGAAAGATGTGTTCAAGCAGGTTCTATGGAATGATATAGGATATCCTCCTAACACTACTTCTTTCCCTCCCGCCAAATCCATTGCAGCATAAAATCCTGTGGGTGTAGTCCTTTGGGTGGCAGTGAGGGGATCTCAGTCTCCTGCCCTCTTTCTGGAATGTGTGTGTGAGTTGAGCTCAGGAGTTATCCCTTCACAGATGTAGTCAAATGATGAGGGTAAGGGGCTCAATAGAGGGTTATTTCCTGTTTATAGGATGTAGCTGTATACCCTTCCATAAACTTCAAGGCAGAGAATGGGAAAGAGGAAAACCACTGAAGTAAATGGACAACTACTCAGATTACTTTCATCAGTATTCATATTACTTTCATCAGTATTCATCTTACTTTCATCAGTATTCATCTTACTTTCATCAGTATTCATCTTGATAGTGTATTTTCCAGCTGATGATATGGTATTGAGATAAAAGTGGAACTTCTCTCTTATGAGCAGATGTGCTTTCCTCATACCTTAAATTTATCTTTGAGAAAAGGATTGTGTTTTCCCTGTGTTTCCCATTCTGTTCTTAAAATTCTCAAGGACACAGAATTATTTGGAGGAGTGTGAGTTATACTGGTGAGTAAGGGACTCTGATCACCAAGGTCTCAGATATAAATAACATACTGGAGCATTTTAAGGGACAGCACGGTGGAAAAGATATGACTACATTTGCACACTAAACGATAGCTGAAAATTTTCAACTTTAACCAGTAAGCTGTTCATCAGTCACATGTAGTTATGTGGCCCTTTGTACTGTAGTGTCTGAGCGATATACTGTAACAGTACTTAACTATTTTAAAAGTGTTTATTTTCCAAACATGTTTCTAAAGTAGTGAAGTACTTTTTTCTCCCCTCATTTTAGTTCTTAATCTAAAATAGAACCTTATCTGCATGAATGGTTGTAGTAGAACTAATCTGAGCCTGTGCCATTGTAGTTGCAATGATGTGGCTATCCAACAACAAGAAAGAAGGCACTCTTGTTATGGAGTATTATGTGTATTTGATTTAGCACAGAATTTCAAGGTTGTTTGAGCTAATCCAGAAAGAAACTGCTTTTCTCCCTGTATATGTTTGCCACAGGAAGTGTAGTTATAGTGGTGACCCAAAATAACTTGAGGAAGTTATACAGTAAGCTGATGATACATAAGGGAGGTAGACCCAAAACCACTGGAACATCCTTAGTCAAATGCTCAGAGAGGACATGTAAAGAAGGTGAACTTGGCCTCTGTGGAATAACAGCAAGATTGGATATACTAGTCATCAGCAAAATAAGAAGAGTCTAGTAGGCAGTCAATGTTTCTGTGGCTAAAAAGGAGTGAGGGGAGGGGAAACTTGAGACCTCTAAGTTTTTAGTTTTAATGTCAAAATGAAGATGTGTGGCAATTCATTAGTGTAGAAGTTCAGGAAAGTTAGAAGTGGCTAAACTTAAATTTTAAAACACTGAAAATGCAAAGTTAAGATTCATATCCCCACCCCAAACAACTGGTACTGTTCCTTCTTAGACCCTTGTATGTTCTTTTCTATAATGTCTTGATATTTAGAAAAAGTTGCATTTAAAAATACAAGGTGCATATATAGAGATTGCATGTATGAAATTGTATTGATTGTATTTTTGCTTGTTACAAAGTATTAGCACACAGAAATGAAAAGACAATATTTATGAGAAGCTAATTTATGCAAAAGACTTCATTAACGTAAACCTTAGTTTTGAAATGAACTTCAGGGACAGACTTTCTTCAAGCACTTGTTCATTTGTTGCAATATATGTATGTGCAAGCAGGCCATTTTGATATCAAAAGAGTATTTTAAAGTAACCATATAAGTAAACTGATGTGGATTGTTTCTACTATATTAACTGTCTCATAGTTATGGAAGTAGAAAATCAGAGTTTAGGTTTCTAAATGTTTTTGAGTCTTGATAGTTTGCTAGTCAATAGGAAATTACACCAAAATGTAAACTATACATCTATTTTCCATAGTTTGGAAATCAATGATAAATAATTACTGAGAAGATAACAGAATTTATTAGTGTTGGTTTTGATTTTATGGCAGGAACAGTCTCTCTGATCCTGGAAAGCTAAGCATCATCCCTTTTTCCATAGCTGCTTGTTTGAAGTTACCATAGCAAACTAGGTGAAACTAATCTGAACACACTGTTGTGTTAAAATATATTTGTGCTGTCCATATTGAATGGATCTAATAAAAGCATATAATGATGTTATATTTTTTGTTGGTTTTTTTTCCATGTTCAACCTCTTTTGAAGGCATTCTGGTGATGGATGCATCTGCTGAATCAGGGAGATCTATTTGACTTGCAAATTCAAGGCAAAGTGATTTTGGATCCTTCTAAAGATTAGATTTGCATAAATATTAGCTAAAGTTAAAAGCTGTTCTACAAACTTGAAAATACCCATCATGTTACGAAAAAAAAGCAATGCTGAACTTTGAATTAAATCTGTGCCTTGCCATTCTTTTTTTAAGCCATATGTGACGAAGGGAAATACTATATCCACTAGACATATGTAGAACTCTTTCTACTATACATGGCAAAACCTTTTGAAAAGCTTCCCAGATGAAAATAGAATATAGGAGGAAATTTACAGACTAATTCATTTTTAGCTGAGATTCTCTGCCTGGTTTTTAACCCTATTAAATTTTGTCAGTAATTGCTTTGTAAGAAACAAGTATCTTGATGGTCAGTAGATATTCAGTAACAGCTGAAGATTCTCAAATATCTTCTCTAAGAAACCTTTTGATAATGGCAATCAAACAAAACCAAGCATATGTTCTTCCTTCAGCAAGCAACTAGTAAGTCATGAACAGCATTGCATAGGTTTGGAAAAGCAATGAAGAAGTGTTTGCATGTATGCAGTTCTTAAAGATGAATTGTTGATTATTCTTAGAGCTACTCTGTGACTTGTCCTTGAGTTTCACTAATGTTGAATTTATCAGCATTGTGATTCCTTATAGTGGAACAAAGATTTGGTTATGATGGTGTTTTTCTTGTGGTTTTTTGTTTGTTTGTTTTAATAGTTGTGGCAGCTTTGAGAGTATGTGTAAGCAATGTCTGAAGAATACTGATGCCTATAATCCATTTCAGGCATACTGTATATGCTGATCACATGCATTACAAAAAATTTGAGTTATTCTGTTCATGAGGACAGTTTTTCAGAAAACTTGGCTTACTGGGGCAATCTTATTAACTTGTGGAATAACTTTTTAGTAAAGTTACTTTCTCCTTTGCCATATAAAAAGCCATGCAAACTAGTTGAATGTAACTGATTAAACTGGAAGTAATAAAGTAGGTACCAGCTCTTAGCAATCTTATCAAACTGAAAAATGAGGTAGTTGTGGTTTGAGGCTTGGAAT
>NW_008620884.1:87651-95830 GCF_000691845.1 Merops nubicus | reverse complement strand
CTTCCCTAGTCTTCTTTTTGCCATTAAATGATGTTTAAAATAAAAGAATCTTTCAAGCAGAATACAATTAAAACTTTTTCTCAAACTGTTTTTGAAAAAGTTTTATTATTGCTTGTTTCTTTTAGGGAGTTTTTGACTTCATGAAGTTTTATAATTCTTTTGATTGACCAAGAGGTATTTAATCTTTCTTCCTCACACACAAAAGGTGCACAAGAGATAAGTACGAGATTGTTTTCACTATTTCACATAAACACATGCTTGATATTTTCTTGGTGTTTTTTCTAGTCAAGTGTAAGGTCATTTGATGTTTCCAACCAGCACTATAAACCTAAAGCACTACAGGCTGCTGCTTCAACAAAATCTGCTTTTGCTAATGTTTGTTCTATTTACTTGATAGTATGTAGGCAAAGTATGATAAAATAAACATAGACATTCTAAAAAGGTTTTTTTTTAAGAATTTTATTTAACAGCTTCTCTTCCATTGTAATACATTAGAAAAGTACCTTTTAAGGTCTATCTGTAATGTGTGAGCCCAGTGAGCATTAAAGTAAAAAGAGGGCAAAGTACAGTTATAAGCTGGCTTTAAGTAGTCTGTACTTATCGTTATCTCTATTTCAGCTTCTCCAAAATCCCACTAGTATTGCCTTTATGTTGTATTCTGTATCTTCTATATCAGCTAACATCAGTAGGGATTTGTAGATACAAGTGGATAATTTTTTTCTTCCTTATATTGCTGCATATTAAAAAAAAAAAGAAAAAATAAAATTATAAATCTAGTGAGCGGGAATAGAGAAACTGAATATCTAAAGTATTTCCCAACAATTTTTAGCTAATATTAGCATGGTGAGCAGCCATTCACATGCATTTATCTCCTCATACAATACAATCAGCATTTCAGAAATTCCTTTTCCAGTTTTGCAGTCTGAAAGGACAGTATGTAAAAATATGAAAAGGATTGTTTCAGATTCACAGTCTGTTTAGTCACATGGATATTCTTGGGGTGAGTGATGTAATTTTATTGGTGTTTGATGGCAAAAAGTTTTTTTTCAAGCAAATCGAGGACAAAGGATAAAGCAAGCAGAATCCAAATTCTTTCACTTCACAGCAAATGTCTGCAATAAAATGTTTGCTGGAAGCTTAAGCTAACAAGTCATTGATGTACAATTTGATTTCCCATCTGTTTATGCTCAAAAGCCATGAAATTCATTGAATCATGAAAGTAAGAAGGACACGTATTAGGCAAGAATTACTTTTCATTTTTAGTTTTGTTTTGTTAAATGACATAATGACAGCACTAGACTTCCCATGCCTACTTGGATTAGTAACCTGTAATCCAAGTTTAAAGAAATTCTATTTGCTAATGAAAATGCGTCCACATGTTCTTGTTTCCCTGCGCAGAGAGACAGACAGCTTTCTTGTTCAGAAGGTCTTCCAGTGTTCCACTACAGAAATTTATCCCAACAGCCTATCAGCATCTTCAAACACCATCTGATCCTTGCTCTTCTTATTTTGACCTGTTTCCTTCACATGTAATATCTTTGAGCCTGTGGTAGCTTTACACACTTCTTGCTAAGCTCTGCGCATATGTCCTGGCATGGTAACTCTTGTTTACAACTGTCTCAATTTTCCTTTCTTTCTTATGAGCTTAAGTGGACATAGTTTATTTCAATTCAGTATGTGGCTGAAGGCGTCCATAAGAATATCCAGCATAATGGAATGATTAACTGGAAGAAATTGCAATAATAATGTATTATATATAATTATTTATTTAATTGTATTTATTTATTTTACTCTAAGATGTTAGTACAGTGTGGTCAGAGAGGAAAGGAAAAAGTGTTCACTGTTCCTCTAAAGATGATATTAAATCAATACTCTTTGTTTAAACCCAAAATTATGAGAATGTTTGCATAAATTATAGTACATTATAAATCCATTGCAATAGATTAATGTCAAATAGAAATATATTACTGTTTCTTATTTAGTTATCTCTTGGGAATTGCTGGCACAGTGGCTTAAGCTGTTGCTTAGCCTTAATGTTGGATACTGATTAATGAAAAAAATGTATGTGGTACTGGGTGTAATCTAACATCTCAAAGAATATTTGTTCTGATTTTCTGAAGGGAAGTTGTAGAAGAAGCTTCTGCTGATTTTTAGTAGACACCTCTTTCCACGTAGCCAGCTATTTAAAATGTATGACTTGCGTAACTGTCAGTATCTGTGGTTACATTTCTGTAGCAAGTAACCTTTAAATTCATGGAACTGGAAATCACAGGCTCAAACTGACGAGGCTGCTACTGTATTATTCTTGCAGATTGTCCAGATAAATTTTCTTTGCCAGATTGTTGATCTGTGCTGTGAATTTTTTGACATCTTTCTCAAAAGAATGTTGGTGGTTCAGTGTGGAAAAAAAGAATGTACTTTATTGTCTTTTCAGTACCTAACTCCAACATGTAGATCTGCAGAGTTATGTTTTGCACTGAAGAATGTAAAAGGGTACCAGTAGTATTAACACACTGATTGCCTTTTCTTTACTGAACACAGCAGATATCCCTGCAGTCCTGCCGAGTGAATGACAATCTGATTTTTTAAGAACAATAAACAAAAATCTAACTTGAAATGAAGCAGCCTTAAGAGTAGGGAGTGTGGCTTTGTAAGACTACTGAACACACATCTCAGCCAACAAATGCTTGAAGACACCTGGGAAAGACAGGCCAATAAGGGTTATTTGGACATACAAGAATGTATTACAGACTGATCATGTAATGACTTAACAAACTGCATTGTGACCCTGTGTTGTTGTGTGAACTTTGTCTGACAGCTGTCCAGAGGCCCTTCTGTCTGAATTGTTCAGTCACTGAAGTTGCTGTGGAAACTACAGAATCTAACACTAAATGATTTTTTGCTTACAGCAGCTTTCTGAATCTCCCATCCTACTGCTTTGTTCCTGCACAGTTCTGTTCTTTCCATAATTCCTGAAGTAATAGTCCTCTCCCCAAAAGTCCTTGTGCTCTTTTCAATCCATATTCTGCAAGACAAAATAGCAAGTGAATTTTGCATTATTTACGGCAACTTCTGTAGACAGAAACCTAATTTTCTCATGACCTGAAGTACCATACAAATGTGCTTACTTCAAGTAAGGGGTAGCTCTGAAAAGCCACTTCCCAAGACCGTAGGGAGTTGACAGGTTAAAGGAATTTAATAAGACTCATTCAGATAAACTGTCTTTTAATAAAGTGTGTAAGGGAGGGAAGAAGAGATAGTTCCGACTGACTCAAAGACTTTGAGCAGTGTGATACAATATCCTGATCATGTGAATGAGATACCAGTATAAATACAAAATGATAAAAATGTAGGAAAGCAGCATCTGTGCATAATGTGGCGTACAGTCAGGTTGTTTTGTGAGAAGGAAAACAAATGGAGTTTGGCATCCTGTCTACATTGTTCAAACCTTCCCAAAGAATAACAAAACCCTCCTGCTCCTTTGTTGCACGAGAGATAAGACAGGCCTTGCCATCCTTGTATTACAAGGTGACTGGCTGCTGTGCTGTACACTTCCTAATTTCTCTTTGTTTAAATGACGTCGTTTCTCTGTATCAAGGTAATGCTTAATTTCTTCTCTGAATTCAAATGTTTGTGATACTGCCAGGCCTCAAGTGTTCAGACTGAAAATTTCCATGCTGAGTGGCTCTCTCAGCATGATTTTTTTGTTTTTAAATGATAGTTCATCATTCTGTGATTCCAGAGAAAATGATGTAGGAAAAAAATGTCTCAAGCCTGACATGGAGAAAGGGGAAGCCGAAAGTTAATTTTTTTAATGCCTGTAGAGCTTTGAAGCAAGGACTTCAAATCTGGCATCAGTGTGATCCTAAATAAGCAAACTATAAATAAGCTTGCAGTTTCAAAAAGGGAATGCTATAGTTTTAATGTAGAATATTTGCAATGGACTGAATTAAGATAATTTAGGATAATAAACTAAGAAATTAAATTTTGCTAAGCATCACAAATAAAAATGTTACTCATTTATATAATGAATTTGTTGGTAGTAAATGCTGGCTTTTCCTTTAGACTTTTTTTTTTTTAATTAATTGCAGTGTCTTCAGGGATCAATATGTAGCAGCTTCATAACATTATTGAGCGTGAAATCGGTAAAAAGTATTAAATATTGTAAAATGTATATTACTTTTATGCTCTTTTCTTCTAATCAGGGCAGACTACCAATCTGTTCAAATTCACCATTGTGTGAAAAGCCAAGGAGAAAAGGTGTTTATGGTGAATTTATCAACACATTTATTTATATGTTGCTGACATCCTCAAATACTCTCAAGCTGGGAAAGCTACAGCCAGTCTCTGAGGACTGAAAGACAGACTAGTGCCAAACGCATCAAGAGAAGTGTGGCGAGCAGGTCGAGGGAGGTGATTCTCCCCCTCTACTCTGCTCTGGTGGGACCCCCCCTGGAGTACTGCATCCAGTTCTGGAGCCCCCATTACCAGAGGGACGTGGACCTGCTGGAGCGTGTCCAGAGAAGGGCCACGAGAATGATCTGAGGGCTGGAGCAGCTCTCCTGTGAGGACAGACTGAGAGAGTTGGGGCTGTTCAGTCTGGAGAAGAGAAGGCTCCGAGGGGACCTTATTGTGGCCTTCCAGTATCTTAGTGGGGCCTACAAGAAAGCTGGGGAGGGACTTTTTAGGATATTGGGTAATGACAGGACTAGGGGGAATGGGGCAAAGCTGGAAGTGGGCAGATTCGGGATGGACATGAGGAAGAAGTTCTTCACCATGAGAGTGGTGAGACCCTGGCATGGGTTGCCCAGGGAGGTGGTTGAGGCCCCATCCCTGGGGGTCTTTAAGGCCAGGCTGGATGAGGCTCTGGGCAGCCTGATCTCGTGGGAGGTGTCCCTGCTCATGGCAGAGGGGTTGGAACTGGGTGATCCTTGTGGTCCCTTCCAACCCTGACAGACTCTGATCTGTTTTAGCAGAGGACTTTAGAGCCCTAATGGCTCAATGGTTGGACTTGATGATCTTGGCGGTCTCTTCCAACCTAAAGGATTCTATGGTTCTACGATTAACAGAATTCTCCTTCGGTTGTGCTTACGTGCAATGCAAAAGCACCCTAACGGTCTGAATCAGGCACACGTTGTTTGTGTGTGCACACATTCTTATGCACTGTTGTTTTTATTGCTGCCTCAGGGTGTTGAGAACTCTGATGATAGACACCATGACAGATACTTTTATGAGATACCATGATGTTAATAAATATGTTTGTATTAAATTGTAGATGAAGCCCTTGCCTAGACCATGACAATCAATGAAATCTTTCTTTTCAAGAACTCTTGAATGGGCTTATCTTGGAATATTCATGGAAACTCGACTGTGGATGTTCATTTTTCATCATGTGGCTTAGAAATTGAGTACCTATTCAAACATTTTCCAGTGGCATATGAACAGAGACAATCAGAGTTTGCCTCAGATTGGTTGAAAGAGATCTTAGATGTTTGCTTTTAAATGGAAATTAATATACATTCTCTGTGACTCTAATAGAGAAACTGCTATTTCTCCATATGTACTCTGCAGAAGACTGGAAGGAATTTATTATAGTCACCACATGAGTCTAGTACTTTAATATGGTCCTATTTGAAAACCTAATTGCCTGAAATTCAATGGATAAGTCTATGTTATGCAAGTGGGGAAAAAAAAAAGGCCCTTCAACTCATTCCCTCAGCATATGAAAGGAGAGTGCATATGTTCAGGGAGGAAAGGAGAACAGGTTGCTGTCACCATTTAAGAAAAAAAAAATATTAGCAGTTACAAGTGGAAAAAGATACATTGTTGGTGTGCTATGATTTGTGGCATATAACACTTTTCCTATGTCACCCTGTGTGTACCCTGCTGCCCCTGGGCTCAGTTGACAGTATTTTGGTGGGGCCAAGGCCCAGCCTTGCATGGCCGTGGTGGAGCTGAGAGGATATCAGACCTGCAGGAGCTGAGCCAGGCCACCAGGAAAGTAGCTCCCCAGGGGGGATGGCTGAGGCAAGGGTTAACAGTAGCTTGGACAGTTGGAAGGGAAAACCTGGGATGTGGGCAGGTGTTGATGGCAGAGGAGGAACTGGGCTGCGAGCGGGTGGTGCTTTAGCCCTTGCCTCCTGGCCAAGAGCTGCCCATCTGACACACAAGCTTCTGGTGTGGACTGGAGCAGGCACATATTAAATGTAAATAACTGTTTTCTGTTGCAAGTGAGTATGTTCTAGTTCTCTCCTCGTGCAAGGGCTACCAGGTCCTAGCAGGGTGGCCTGAGGAGGATTACCTATGTGTGGGCCAACAGTGGCTGGTACTTGGTAGGGTGCCATGGGGTGTGAGGTGGGGGATGAGTCTGCTGGTCTCTGTCAGTGAGGGTTGTCTTCGCAGGGCAAGGAAAAAAGGTAGGTTCAGGGTTATATAATCCTTGCTCAGATGTAATTTAAAATGATGCAAGTCTCTTTAGCTCAGTAGGAACCACTGCTCACATCAGAGCTTGTTGCTGATGGGCAAGAAGCATGAGGAGCAGCTTGCTGTGATGGGAGGGATGCTCTGTAATGCTCAAGAATACTGGGAATGGAAATTATGTAAAAAAAAAAAAATGGTCCCACAATTGACATATTGCTAATTATTTATCATCTACCAAATACTTGCTGCAGACTCAGTCAAGGAATTATCCTACTCCACCATCGGTATATTCAATGGTTGATTTAGTGTACAAATGAAAGTACTTCTATGAACAGGTGTTTGATTTTTTAAATTAAATATTTGATATTAATTATAGCCCACATTCTTATGCTTATAACTTTTAAACTCTAGTAAAGACCAGAAATAATACCGGGGACCTCAAAGAACAAATGGCAAATAGTAAGCACTAAAGAGGTAAAAAAATTGCATGAAAAATTCAACTACTGTCTCTAAATGCATATATATATCTCTTATTTCAAAAGTTGCTATAATGTTTCTTGCCTTTCTTCGCAAGTTCCCTGTGATCAGATCACATTCCCTGTGATACTGAGGGCTGCTGCATTTTAATAAGGATGTACTACTTCTAGAAGAGAGTGTGGTAAAATTAAATTGTATTTTCTGTGATCCACATCAGCACAAGAGCTGAATCAATATATTTGTGTTTTGGAAGCCTTGCTGTTTTATTTGGGGCAAATCCACAAGCAGATGCTGCTCAGAAACAGTATTTGAATCAAACATTTTACAAATACACACATTTCTTACTCGTGTTACAATATAAATAGTAGAAAATGTTTAATGATGGGGAAAATATTAATGAGGCATAAAAAGCTTTAATAGTTATTGTATAAAATTATTTTGGCCATTTATCTCAATGGATATTCAGTTCATAATATTAAAAGGAGTATGAATGTATTTGGATAGAATTTTGAATCAGCTAAAGCTCATTTTGTTGCGGGTGAAAGTTACTGAGATTTGCTGTAGCTTTTTTTGTACTAATATGTGCCAAAATAACTTGACACCTAATGTGAGTTCACAGAATTCTGAACATGTGTGGCATAATATGCCTTGCCTGTGAATTTGCATTTTGTGTAGCATTGGTGCGTGATGAACGTGCTATATGCATATGTCTTTTCAGATACGTATCTCTTATCTTGTGGAGGACCCATTGAAAAGCCCTGCTTTCATTTGCCTATCTTACAGAACTTTTTTCTGAGAGTGGTGTTTAAAATTGCCGGTTTTCCCCTCTGGTGTCACAACACTAAAATCATGAAAGAGTCAAAGCTCATAAGAAGCACAAAAGCTTCTCTTTCCTTGGTCTATATGAAATAATAGGCAAGATGTACACAGAGCTGACTTTGGATGAAATAGACTGTATCTCACAATAAAAGGATTTCACATGATCTTTTGATTCACAGATTATAATAATACCTGGTAAATCGTATACACCAAGATAGAGTAGTTGTGGTAACAAAAAGTCTGATGTGAAGCTACTTTTGATAGAAAAGATGGCAGTCTCACTCTGCAAATGAGTCTAGGGGATTGGAAGCCATTGAGTGTGCTGTATGGTCCACCAGGGACACTGGCCAGGGAGTCTACTGTGAAGTGGAAAGACAAACTGTCATCTGTCCTGCAGGCATGGTCTTCTACCCATAGCCCTGGGAGAGCTAGGTCAGCCTGCTCCTTCCATGGACTGGATCCC
>NW_008620884.1:75607-87620 GCF_000691845.1 Merops nubicus | reverse complement strand
CTGCTGAGGTTCTTAGTGGAGGAGTATTCTTTAGAAGGTAGGGGAACTCACTATGGGTAGTCCCACAAATTGTCATTCAGAAATGCCCCTTTAGGAAAATGTTATTGGTTTGGGTAGGTGGATTGTATTAGTTTTGTTACTGGATTTGTGCAAATGATATAAAATTGTTATGTTATATATTCTATAACATTCACATTTTATATTATAAACTATAATACAGTGTTACTTATTTGACCAAGCACATCTGGTCAAAGAGATTCTGGGATGTCTTGTAAAAAGCTGTGATTACTTTCAAGCAGGTATTCAATGAAAGTAAAAATGGTAGTTGCCTGTGATCTACTACCTGAGGGCTAACAGATAATGGAAAAGTTGATAAAGGAGCTAATAGTGTGTTAAGTAAAGAGAAGATGGATACAGAAATTCCATTAAGTTCCCAGTCGAGCAATACAATAATAGCAAAAAGAGGAAGAGAAAAAAAGAACAAACACTGTGAGGAAAAAGAAGGGGATTTTTTTTTTTTTTTTAATGTAACCAACAGTGGATAAGAATACCTTCTGGCAAGAGATTATTAGAAAAGGAATGTATCTGTGACATTCACATTGTGAGAAGGTCAGTTTAATCTGAAGAAATACCTAAACACAAACCCAAGAGTTTCTGCTTGCTGATTTTCCTTCCTTACACATAAGGATGTTATGCTAAATTTAGAAATCACAGTCTGAATTTTACACACAAACACAGAATGGAAAAAAGATTTTATCTAAGCCTGTAGATTGTCCCTGCAAAGTCACAAATAGAAAAGACCCAACTAGATTGCACTTGCCTGTCTGTCTTGATACACAGCTATTTCCCACATCGCCTGCTCTCTTTAATGTCTTCATTTGTTTTAGCTGACAGTCTCAGATACAACATTATGTCTGCCTATGTACTATATTCCAACTCATAAAAAAGTAAAAATTAACTTACTGTTGTCATAACACGACACAAAAACTTAACTGTTATACTTTAGCCAGTATTACTATGCTCCCAGTTCTAATTGAATGCTTGCATAATCTCTGGGATATTTGAAGAAAATGGAGCTCAGTACTTTGCTCCTTTTACTGGAGCTGAGTAAATAACTTCCCGCAGGCCTCTCTGTTAGCAAATATATTAACTTGCTTTCTTGCTTTGTTTGCCCTAATGCTTTTTAGTCATAGGGCTTTATAAAAGTCAGAATCAGGGAGTCACAACCTTTTGTAAATCAAACCATGTTAATAAAACTGTTCAAAATCCATGAGAGAGAATCTCCCTAGTTCATTCCTTCCTCAAAAATACTTGGAGCTGCTAAGAACAATTAGAGCTGTTATTATAATAATAGAATCATAGAATGGTTTGGGTTGTAAGAGCTGCTAAGAACAATTAGAGCTGTTATTATAATAATAGAATCATAGAATGGTTTGGGTTGTAAGAGACCTTAAAGATTATGTAGTTCCAACCTCCCTGTCATGGGCAGGGACACCTCACACTAGACCAGGTTGTGCAAGGCCCCACCCAACCTGGTCTTGAACATATCCAGTGATGGAGCATCTACAACTTCCCTGGGCAACCTGTTCCAATGTCTCACCATCCTCATAGTAAAGAACTTCTTCCTAATTTCTTACCTAAATCTACTCTCTTTCAGTTTGAATCCGTTACACCTCACCCTATCACTACAAGCCTTGTAAAAGGTCCCTCCAGGTTAAAGTCAAAAGTGGAAGTTAGAAGAAGAAAAGGTTTAATCCTGTGTTTGTGGTTAATTAGGTTTCTGATTCATAGATTTTGTGATGTTACCCCATAAACAAATGTAAACAGTAATTGACCACAGTTGTCACTACATGTAGTTTCAATGCACAACGTGTTAATTTTTCTAGTGAAGATCAGTAAGAAAGTTGCCTCTGGCTTTCTTGCAGGTAAATATTACTTAGCATGAGACAACATCAATGAGTGGATGAGAAAATTATGGTCTATTATAATAACCTTTTTAATATTTGATGTAAATGGTCTATGAAGTCTTACTTATATGTTTCTGTAGGTTTTAGTGTGAGTTTCTAAAGCATAGTGGTACTATATACTTTTCTTCTGACCCTAAATTTATGCTTTTCACCTACCTTTTATTTTAGAATTACTTTATTGCAGTTAGGTCTTCAACATCTTCAAGGAATTTGCATGCTTCAGTATTGGTTTCTTTTTGTTGACTCTGTGTGTAGAAACCCTTCTGCCTTCCATGTTTTTCTTGAGGGCTGCAATAACTGAAAGCTCCCATTTGTCATACTCCTTCCTTCCTGCCCCTATGCTGACAAAGGTTTTACATTACAGAGGCTTCTTGTGGAGAGCTACAAAAGTGAAATTTTCTGACTGAGAATACAGTTCGTGCTACTACAAGAGCTGTTCTGCTGCAGCAAGTTCATAAATAACTTTTATTACAAATTCAACTTTCAGAGAATGTCATATGCAAACACATCCTTCAGATCCTGTACACCATGTCATTTCTAATGAGTTAGAAATAAATTCACTCCATACTGGAAATGTATGATGTTTAGAGGCTCAAATTTGCTCTTTTCTTGCTGTTCCTTTTGTTATAACAAATGTTAATGCCAGAGATTTATGCCAAAGAAGTAAGTAGACAAATCTCGCTGTTGCAAAGGAATTACCAGGGAATGTAATGCTTTGGCATATTACTGTTAAATTTCAATATTGTGCATGCACAGCATGTGGCGCCAGGAGGAAAGGGAGTTGAAACATCTATATGCAAATCTGAGTGCATCTTTTCAGTATGAACTGCACTTCCTTGTTGAATATACCAGAAGCAGTACTTCAGATATTTTAGGTGGGTTTTCCCCCCCCCCCCCCCCCGACAAAATCCTGCTTGCTGTAAAATATAATGTGGATGTGATATGAATGGCACAACCTACCAATTATGGATTGAGTTACTACCTTTCTCAATTGTCTAGGATAAAGAAGGTGAACTTTAAAAATATCAGAAGAATCTATTATGTTCTGTTTTTCCTCTTTCTAATTATCTGCTCGGATGTCTGCATAGGCACAGGAAAGTTTAATTTTGTAATACTTAAAGAGCTTGCTTGGGATTCAGAAATTTTGGAACAGGTTTAAATTCTTGGCGTATTTGCGTTTTAACCTAGAACATGTGCAAGTCAGAGACACATACTGCTGTCTTTTACTTTAACAACCCCTATTCCATATGGTCAGCTACCCGTTACCATCTATTTACACAGTGGAACTCTGAGCTTTTGTTGCGACCTGGCGTTACTATTGTTAAAATAAGTGTGAGTGGTTATTAGTGTCTGCTTTTGAGAAGTTACTGCATGATGGTGCATCACCAAAATATGTTCTCTACAGCCTGATTAAATACTTAAAGTCTTGATCCAGTTCAGAGAGTCTGAAGCAACAGAAGGCAATAGGGCTTATGCAAATAAACCAGCTTAATATGCATATATCCCAGCTGCAGACCTCTAAGTGGCTGCCTTACTTCTCCCTTTTGGGTTGCTAAGCTTCCCCAACCATGCCCTGCGTTAGCTGCCATGTTTCTTCTGTCAGGAACAAAAGTTGTTTTGTTTTGTTTTGGTTTTATTTTCTTTTTTCTCATTACTGTGTAATGATTTCCTTTGATTCTCAGCCTGGTAGATCTTCAGATCTTTCTAAGGAGCTGACTATATGATTCATTCATCTTATTATGTTTGGACCAAAAGGGACAGTACATGATAACTCCCACCTGAGATCACTTAGTAGAGCTGCTTTACAGGTTTTGCTTTACAAAACATAAGAATGAGGGGCTGCTAGGAACAAACAGGGAAACACCTGTGAAAAGCCTCAAAGGAGTTAGGTCATGTGTCTCTAAAAAGGTGGCAAGTTTGGTAGTCCAAATGAAGTGCATCTTTACCAATGTGGGACAAATCACACAACTGGAATGTTGCAATTGATGGCTATACACTGTTCAGAAGACATGTTGAAACATATGGTCACAAAATTAGTGTTTTCAACTCTCAAAGAAGTAAGGTCAGCAGAACTGCTACCTTGTACTTCTGGAAGGCAGACATTGGCCTACTTAGGAGGTAGCTGACAGTGCCATGGGATGCAATCCTGAAGTGCAAAGGGGTCCAGGAAGGCTGGACAGTCCTCCAGAGGGAAATCTTTAGGGCACAGGAGGAGGCCTCCCTGGTGTGCTGTTAAGACGAGTTGGCAGTGGATAACCTGGCCTGGCTAAACAGAGAGCTTTGACTGGAACTGGGAAAGAAAAGGAAAGTCCATGGTCTATGGAAGAAGGGGCAGGTCACTCGGGAAGACTACAAAGATTCCGTGAGGCTATGCGAGGAGAAAATTAGAAGAGCAAAAGTCCAACTAGAACTTAATCTGGCTATGTCCTTAGAAGACAATTAAAAATGTTTCTGTAACTGCATGAGGTTCAACAAGGCCAAGTGCCAGGTCCTGCACTTGGATCACAACAACCCCATGCAATGCTATGGGCTTGGGGAAGAGTGGCTGGAAAGCTGCTTGTCAAAAAAGGACCTGAGGGTGTTGGTCAAGAGCCAGCTGAATGTGAGCCAACATATGCCCAGGTGGCCAAGAAGGCCAATAGTATCCTGGTTTGCATTCGAAACTGTGGCCAGCAGTACCATGGCAGTGATCATCCTCCTGTACTGAGCACTGGTGAGGCCACACCTCAAACACTGTTCAGTTTGCAGCCCTTCACTGTAAGAAAGACATTGAGGGGCAGGTCCATGTCCAAAGAAGGGCAATGAAGCTGGTGAAAGGTCTAAAGAACAAGTCTTATAAGGGGTTGAGGGAACTGGGGCTGCTTACCCTGGAGAAAAGGAGGCTCAGGAGACACCTTATCTCTACAGCTACCTGAAAGGAAGTTGTACTGGGATGGGTGTTGGACTGTTCTCCCAAGTAATAAGTGATAGGACAAGAGGAAACAGCCTCAAGTGACATCAGGGGAGGTTTAGATTGAACCTTAGGAATAATTTCTTCACCAAAAGCATAGTTAAGCATTATAACTGACTGCCCCAGGAAAGTGGCTGAGTCACCATCTCTGGAGGTATTTAACAGACATGTAGACATGGTGCTTAGGGACATGGTTTAGTGCTGGGTTAATGGTTATGCACAATGATCTTAAAGGTCTTTTCCAAACTAAGTGTTTCTATAATTAGAGACAGCAAGCATAGCTTTGCCAAGGTCAAGTCCTGCCTCATTGATATGGTGGCCTATAATTGACTGACTGCATTAGTGGACAAATGAAGATCCACAGATGTTTACCTGGAGTTCTGGAATGCCTTTGATATGACCCTTACAAAACTCTTGACACTAAATTGGAGAGATACATCTTTTATGGATGGGCTGTTAGATGAATAAGGAATTGGTGGGATAACCACATCCAGAGAGTTACAGTCAATGGCTTAACATCCAAGTGGAAACTAGTAAAAAGTGGTATCCCTCAAGGGCCTCTACCAGGACCAGTACTATTTAATATTTTCATCAATCGTATGGTGGGATTCAGTGTACCCTCAGCAAATTTGCGATGACACCAAGCTGAGTGGTGCAACTAATTCATTAGAGGGAAGGGATGCCATCCAGAGGGACCTTGACAGGCTTGAGGAGCAGGCTCATGCAAAACTCATGAAGTTCAACAGTGCAAGTTCCTGAACCTGGGTTGGGGAAATGCCCAATGTCAATGTGGACGAGGGGATGAGAGCAGCCCTGCAGATACGTAGTTGGAAGTATTGGTGGATGAAAAACTGGACGTGAGCCAGCAATGTGCACTTGCAGCCTGGAAAGCCTATTGTATTCTGGGCCTCATAAAAAAGAAGCCTGGCCAGAAGGTTGTGGGAAGAGGTTCTCCCCTTCTACTCTGTACTGATGAGACCACACCTGGAGTACTGCATTCAGCTCAGGGGCCTGCTGTACAAGAAAGGCATGCACCTGTTACAGTGTGTCCAGAGGAGGGCCACAAAAATTATGAGGGCTGGAACACTTCCCCTATGAGAACAGGTTGAGAGAGTTGAGATGGTTCAGCCTGGAGGAGAGAAGGCTCCAGGGACACCGTACTGTGGCCTTTCAATATATAAAGGAGCCTTATAAGAAAGATGGAGAAAGACTTTTTACCAGAGCCTGTAATGAGAGGACAAGGGGCAATGGTTTTAAGCTAGAAGAGGGTAGACTTAGACTAGGCATAAGGAATAAGGTTTTTTATGATCAGGGTGGTGAGACACTAGAAGAGATTGCTCAGAGAAGTTGTGGATGCCCTCTCCCTGGAAGAGTTCAAGATGAGGTTGGATGGGTCTTTGAGCAACCTGGTCTAGAGAAAGATGTCACAGCCCATGGCAGTGAGGTTGAACTAGATGATCTCTGAAGACCCCTTTGAACCCAAATCACTTCATGAATCTATGAAGTTCTTCAGTCCTTGAAAAATCTCCTTTTAATACTTTTAAAATCTGTTTTCTGAGACACACTTAAAAAGCACAATTGTCTAAAACTACAGAATAGTTTATTCAAAAGAAGATAGAAATATAACTGTCCTCCCAATTCCATTCAATTCCTTCCAATCGTAGGATCATAGAATGTTTTGGGCTGGAAGGGTCCTCTAGAGGTCATCTGATCCAACACAATCAGGTACACCTCTACCTAGGTCAGGTGGCCCAGGGCCCTATCTAGCCTGACCTTGAATGACTCCAGAGTTGGGGCCTCCACTACATCTCTGGACAGTTCATTCCAATGATCTATTACTCTTATATTAAAGAATATTTTTCTAATATCGGGTCTGAATCTATGGTTTTCTAGTTTAAAACCATTACTCCTTGTCCTGTCATTACAAACCCTTTTGAATAGACCTTCCCCTGCCTTCATGTAGGCCCCTTCAGGTACTGGAAGGTCACTATAAGGTCCCCCCGGAGCCTTCTCTTCTCCAGGCTGAACAACCCCAACTCCCTCAGCCTGTCCTCATACGAGAGGTGCTCCAATCTCAATCATTTTGGTGGCTCTCCTCTGGACTTGCTCCAATATGTCTACATCCTTCTTGTGCTGGGGGCTCCAGAACTGGATGCAGTACTTCAGGTGAGGTCTCACCAGGGCAGAGTAGACCAGCAGGATCACCTCTCTCCATCTGCTGGCCACAGTTCTGTTGATGCAGCCCAGGATGTGATTGGCCTTCTGGGCTGCTGCTGCACATTGGTGGCTCATGTCTAGTTTTTCATCCACCAGCACTCCCAAGTCCCTTTCCACAGGACTGCTCTCCAGTAAACCCTCTCCCAGCCTGTATTGGTAATGTTGGTTACCTCGGCCCAGGTGCAGGACCCTGCACTTGGCCTCGATGAACCTCATAAGGTTCATCTGGGCCCACCTTTCCAGACTATCCAGATCCCTCTGGATGGCATCCCATTCCTCTGGCATGTCAGCTGCACCTCCCAGTTTGGTATCATCCACAGACTTGTTGAGGGTGCACTCAGTGCCACTGTCAATATCATTAATGAAGATATTAAACAACACTGGTCCCAACACAATTCCTCTCATATTCACATGGAAAAAAACACATGGAAAATGTGCATTCTGATGAATTAAGAAATATTTTTTCTTCATCATCTCTGACCTATTCATTTATATTGATACACTTTAGCTTGAAAACTTTGTACATCATAAATTGCTTAGTTTTTTTTTTTATTTGATAACAAATACTGCAAAGCATATATTATGAATGGATCATGAAGGACTGCAGGTGAGCTGTAGACCAGCCAGAGATAAAAGTGTTGTCCACAGTAGCCGAAAGAAATAATTTCAGTATGTTATCTGTGTTTCTTAATTCATTTTATTCTACCTACGTTTATTTATTTATTTATTTTCCAGAGAAAGTGACGCTGGAAAATAAGTGCTTCCTTAATATTTCCTTAAGTTACAGTTGTGTCTCCAGTGTCATGCATTGAGAAAAAATCTATCCTGTAGGGATTTTCCATGTTTCAATATAATGTAACTGTCGTTTGGCTTTTTTTTCCCCCTTTTTTTTAAACATAAAGCCAAACAAATGAGCAAATAAAATTGCCAAGCAGTTAGTCTGTAAGTATACAACCTGTAAAGATTGGAAAAGTTGAATAGTTTTATAGAGAAGTTTGTTTTCACCTTTTACTCTTTCGTTTCAGAATCTTTTATATAGCAACAGAAGAATAATTAACCCTGCTGAATTATGAATAGCAAACTAATAAGAAAAGTATATGTATTATTAAAATGTATTTTTTCCACTGTATTTTCACACCTTTAAATCTGTTTAATCTTATAGTTATACACTGCATATTCTCTCCTTGCAAATTTATCCAATCTCCAGTCTTATATCATGCTATAAATATTTTAATTTGGACTGAGAAAGGGGGTGCAGCTTGGGTTTTGAACATAGAGGTCTGGTGTCAGAGCAATATCTTAATAGAGCACAGACATGAAATATTTATTTACTGTCAATATTATGATTATTAATTTTTTATGTAGAATCAAGATCTAAATGTTCCAATATTATAAAGAGAGGGAGAGCCAGACATGAATGTGTGATGTGGCCATGGGGGAATTTAGGGCTGAGGTAGCCAAAAGAAGAGAATGACACCACTCTGTAACCTAAAATCTACTTATTAGTAACTTACAGAGTATGATGGGTCTAGCATGTGAGTAGTGATTTCTGTTCTACACACAGACACACACACACTAATACACACCAGAAAATGCCTCCAGCACAGTGGCAGCAGTGCCCAACACCATGGCCTTGGGAGAAGAGGACACTTGTTCCAGCTGGTTGATGAGTCTGACTCCTGGCTGGTGGCCAGGCCTTTATGCATGGTGGATCAGGGTCAGGCTTCTGCTTGCTGCAGGACATCTGCATTCCCAAGGGGCTGTTATTTTCACCAGTTATTGCTTTCCATCCTAGGCCATTGGCATAAGAGACCCATGGCCTTGTTGTTCACTCCTAACAAATCTTTTTCGGTTTTGCCATAACTGAAATCAATGAGTTGTTACTATCACCAACCATATAACCTATAAACCTGTAAAATTGTTCATCCACATATGTTTGTTTCTCTGCCATGTGTAGTTAAATCATTAAACAAGGGCAGATACAGTACAGAGCTTTTACGAAAGACTTCCCTGTAACAATTGCCTGAAAGTTGCTTGTTTTACCAGCACATACCAGAACCATAAAAATGAGTTAGACCTGGGCAGATGTAGTCAAAGTTTTACTTATCTGAGTGTTGCTTTTGGTTAGGCTTCAACCCATGACAGTGTTCTGCCGGGTGTCTTTTTTTCTCTTGACTTCAAACAAATTCTTTTGGCTGGATGTGCACACACATACATGCATGAACACATGTATATTTTGTAAACCATCCTTCAATTTCCTCTGGAGAACTAGTTTTGTAAAGTTTATCCAAACTTAATTTTTTACAGTTTTAGTGTTTAATACTCCTACTTTTGCTGCCAAGAGCACCAAAGAACATAGTTTTTAGACTGAATACTGAACTGCCTTCCTGTTCTGAATGCTACTAGTAAAATTAATTTACTTAAGAATAACATCCCCTGATAGCATCAGAGCTATAACAGTTCAGTTATTTAATTTTTTTTTCCAGGACAGTAGATTCACTAGGCAAAAATTAGGGGACAAAAAATGTGTTACAGATACCCATATTTTAAAAGGAACATTTCTACCTTGCAATTTTCAAGAACTGAGTCTAAAAATGGTCTGTTATATTGACTTGAAAATGCTTTACTTTCCTGAAAGTAGTATGTAAATATTTGTGATTGTTACAAGAGTTGTATCATGCAGTCATTATGAATATGTTAGAGGCTAGTTAGAGCCAGTAGAAAGATTCCCAAGGAATCTTTCAGAGGACCTCAAGTCAAGGTTACAGTTGCTTTTCCTTATATTTTAGTCAAATGGAACAAATATCTTTCCTGATTTTTTGTGTGATGTGTCAGCTATGAATTTATCAGTGCTCTAAGATACTTTCTTTTTTTTGGGGGGGGGGGGGTGGGGGGAGTGGAAGAGGGGTGGGAATCCCAAACTATTTCATATTGTTTCTAAAGAACTGCCAAAAGCATCATATAATTTTCTACCTGCTGTGATTTTTCTGTTCCTGGATGAGATTTCCCATAGAGGAATTAAAGCATATGATACCAAGACTTGGGGTTTAGTAATACCTAAAAAAATCTCTTTGTGATAATAATGGTAATCTGCAAGGCATTTCAGATGCTTGTATTTGGCATCACAAACACATGCATAAGTGAAGTTCTGTTCTGTACAGTAACACTTTGAAAGTAGCTTGCTTGTTTAAACATACCATTGGGAGAAACAATCTGTTTTACTAATGTCTTAAGCTCTTCAAAAAGAAGCTTCCTAGTTTTAAATTCATGGTTTTTTTAATGATACCTCACTGCTGGGAAATGGGGAGTCTGCTCTGGTGCTTTGTTGCAGAGGTTGTTTGGGAAGAGCCGACAGATAACCTACTTTTCCATTCCAGAAAGCACTTGGAAAAAAGAGACATATATTTTCATTAGTGCTAAATAGTAACAGCTTCAACACTGATTCTTTTTTCTCAGTAACTGTGAACTAAAAACTGCACAAAACATACAACTCTAGATTTTAAGGCTCTTAGGCCTCCGCTGCATATGAAGACCCATGGAAAATGATAAAGCTGCTCACAGAGAGAGAAAATCGTAGTTTAAATGAAGGTATCACAGTGTGTTCCCAGTTTCTGATGGATTTTTTCCCTTTATGAATTTATTAAATACTTGCAATTGTGGTTCTGCATTATTTCCCTGATTGAAGGAGAACTAGAGGGTGTGTTTGTAGCTGATTGTAATTCCTGATTGATAGAGAGAATGACAGATTGCTATTAATATCAAGTCAAGTCTTTTTAAGGAAATATGCCTGACAAATACTGACTGTTCTATCAAGAGAGTCTCTTGTTTATTGCCAGGCTGATTGCTTTAAAACCCACACTGAGAAAAACAAATATAATTTTATACTTGCATTATCCTTTATATAACCTCTTCCAAAAACTTTAATATGATGGAGTGGGCAACTTGTGATACAGAGATGATAGAAGAGAGTGGTATGAGAGTACATTTTGACTAAAATGAGAATATGCTGTAAAAGAAGAGGCACAATGTTTAGAAAATGTAAAAAAACTGCCTGTGCTGTTTAAAACATACTAAGGATATTGATTGGTACTGTAGGGTCACGTGCTTTTCTGAACAGAAAAATCTGATTAATTAATTAATGTTACATAGTGGGACAGGGAAGGGGGAAGAAAAAGGCATTTTCAGAGATGTAAGAGTGATGCTGGATGTTTGCATATGTTACTTGCATGCGATTATATACGTTATTCATATATAATTAAAAATATTCAGAGAAACTTGAGGTCAGTCCTCCTTCAGCCCTCCATTCCAATACCCCTGCCAGAAAGAAAAGGAAAATCAAGACAGTTCCTAGTCAGGAGATTTACTCAGTCAACATGAAATTTCAAGTAATATTAAAAGTTCATGGGTCTGGTTTTTGAGCAACTGGAGTTCATGTTTCCAGTTTTATTTCTGTAGTTGCTGAAATAAATACTGTTTGATATAAAGCTGAGACATTTATATATATTACTCTACAAGATATTTTTAGCCTCACTAAACATGATGAGAACCTGAAGAAAAGCTCAGGAATTTGTGAGACCATGCAGATTTGGAAGAAGACCCTAAGTTTCCAGCTCCATGGCTAAGACCTACTTTTACTTTGTGTGGGCAAGGAGAACCCAGACCAAGACAACCCTCTGGCACTGGGTCACACATACCCCAGGGTGCACTGGGGCTGCCCCATACCTTCATCTTTATCTCTGAGTTAGAGATCGAGTCATAGATCAATGGATGATCTGAACACGTGTGGTTGCCATTGCATGATGAACTCCTGCATGCTGGGTAAGGGTTTCTGGTTGAGCACTGTCACTGGGAGGGCAGCTCTTCCCTAGCAAGAAGGGGG
>NW_008620884.1:54630-75576 GCF_000691845.1 Merops nubicus | reverse complement strand
CAGCAGGACTGTATGCTTTCTAAACCTGTAAAAGGCAAAAAGGGTTAGGAAATTATATGGAAACATTCTCACTGCACATATAAATGCTGGTAAGTTCAAGAAAAAAACACTCGGGAATCCCCAAACGTAAAGATGGCTTTATCTGACATATGGTGACAAAACCAGGAGGACTCACTGCCAAATATCTAGACAGAAAAACAGCCTCATTTAAATATGTCAGCATGTATTTGTGAATATGGGTTGTACATGTCCTGATGAGAAATGTAGATAACAGGTGGCAGTATGTCCAGGAAAGAGATCAAACCATCTGCATCTCAGTCTGTCTAGTGCCAGCACTTAATTCTGAGAGCTGCTTACTCATTCTGGCAAAGGTTCCCCAGAGGCCCTGTTTTTGGATTAAAGAGTGCTGGACATCCAGTGGAAGTGTATTTGTTTTTGTACTGCTTGCAGGTATAAAAGCTCAGGGGAGACATGTTTCTGTGCCGTAACTTCCAAGAAAGGTCTTACTGGAGCAACAAAGCATAGAGTGTATAAATCAGATGTGCTCTTCCTCTCACTCTTTTTCCCACTGGCTCAGATAATGATGAGCGGAACAACTTTATAACTTAGCTTCAGGTGCCTTGAGTACTTTGCAGAAGTTACTAAAACAAAATAAAAGGTAACAGTTTGTTACAAATACATTTAAGAGCTAGCAAGTGAGCTACATGAATGTCAAGTCCATAATCATAGAATGAATCATAGGATTCCCATCCTCTGCAGGACTCTCTCAAGTAGATCTCTGTCCCTCTTGAAATGGGTAATTAAACAAATATAGGAGATATATATATATATATGTATATATAAATAGAGAAATCAAGTGCTTCTTGATCAATTTGGTTTCATTTCATTGAGATGAAATGATGCTTTATGCAAGCCTCAGAATTCGCTTTGAAATATAGGGAACTAGTGAGCTGATATTAATTTGTTGTTGGTAAGAAAACATGACCTGCTCAGAGGTATTCCCAGAGTTGACAATAAAAGATGGTGACATTAAACTTGTATGACAGTGAAATGTTTTGCTCTCTCACCATAAATGGTATGGGATACTAGTCACCTGAATTAGCAGATGTTGGTAGTATTGAGTTTTTCAGATCACTCAGGGCTCTGAATTGATATTTTATCCTACCTTATGCTGTTCACAAGAAATGGTGACTTTTGGACAAAATGGATCCAAATTAAAATAGATGTTTTGAAGATATGGTGTAGATACTTAGTTTTATACAAGGTATCCGTGAAACATCCAAGGGAAATGGAAATCTAATATTGATTGCCAATTAGCAGGAAAACAAACAAACAAAACATAATCTGTCCGCCCCCCACCCCATACTCCAAAACAACAGTAAAGAGGAAAGTAAAGAAGTTCTCTTCTTCCAAATGTGGTGTTCTTTCACAGTAGATCGCTATTTTTGTTCAAGTCTCCTGAATCTATAAAATTAAACCACAATGCTTGCTTGCAGTAGTGAATTAAACATTTACCATTGTGTATTTTTTTTTCTCTGACAATTCCACTCTTTCATTTACAGTACTGATGTGAACCAAGGTTTTCCTAGAACCAAGGTCTAGTTTAATCAGGAGCTGGTCCTGTCTCTCTCTTGTCTTTTAAAGATGTGTAGTAGAGGTAAAAATATTTTTAGATTTCTAGAGCAGAACTGGTCAACAAAATATGTTGGTGTCATCCTTTTGTCATATGGCTAAAGATTATTATATTTATAGTTGAGGCTCCACGGGATTGGTGGGGTGGGATGGGGAAGGAGAAGAAATTATAATATGTAATGGATATTCAATTAATTTGAATGAGTAATACAGTATCACTAGTGAAAACAAATAAGAAAATATGGGAATTTGCCTTGTATGTCATCTAATGGTTTTAGAAGTGAACAGATACAGAGTTAAAACTATGCATTGATTTGATAAAACTAGAGGCAAAAATTGATCTAAGAGGCAAAATAATTAGTGTTATTCTTTCTACAAAATGTCACAAAATAACCTATTGCTCTTTGACTAATCATCCATTTGGGAACATGGAGTTTTGCTGTTAACATAATTGGCTGTCTTTTATCTCTCTCATTTAGACAACGTGTTTTTATTGGTGTTAAATGATCCCTGGGGGATGCTGACTACCTAACTTACTAGTGCTCATGAAAAAAAAAGTAGTGAGAATAAACATTTTATTTGAGGTAGATGCCCTGTCCCTGGAAACATTCCAGGTCAGGTTGGATGGGGCTCTGAGCAACCTGACCTAGATAAAGATGTCCCTGGTCACTACAGGCAGGTAGGACTAGATGACCTTTAATGGTTCCTTCCCACACAAACCATTGTATGACTCTATTGACTATAAGTATTGTTGTGCTGCTGGCTCTTGGATATTTTTTTTAAGGATGAGATATGATCCTTTGCTTTATTATTCTACAGCATGTGTGCCCCATCAGTCCAAACTGAGAAAAGATATGTGGCCGTTTGTTTTTTTTAAGTGAAAACTTGTTTGTCCCTTACCATTCTGTAAATATACTGAATAAACCTTTCCTTGGAAGAAGTTTGTTGGTTTCTTTTTAATTCTTCCTGCAATGTAAGGGCAAGGGGTAGGCATCTGAACAGCTGAAAGGTGTGAGAGAAAGACCATTAGTTATTAAGTTTAGTTATTAAGTCTAGTCCCCCAGATATGTATGTATACACACCACTCATGTGTAGACTGCTTATGCAATGTTTTGCAGGACTGTGTGTTTCTGGGTAAACTTTACCATGCATGAATACATGTTTTATCTTTGAGGATCCTGGAGAAAAATATGCGGTCTTTAAAAGAAAGAACTAATATATAGAGAATGGGGTATCTTAAGTTTTTTTTTTTTTTTTTAACCAAAGACTTTTACATTTGTTTCCTTCTATTTTACTTAATGCTGAATAAATGCATAACGAAGTGCTCTTAAAATGATGGAAAATCATAGTTACTTCCTTCTATATATCTAAATGCATTTTATAAACATATACTTAAACCAGCATTATCTAAACAGAGTTGTTGAAAAAAAGATAAAATCTCTAGACTTTGTTATACCTTCTAGTAATACAATATACTTTATAATAACAGAACTTTAAATTTTATTTCTGAATAAATGCAGTTCACTGAGTAAAGAGCAATGAGTTAACTATATTGAAATTCCAGTCCTTCATCTATAAATATAACCTTAAAGGCCTCATCAGAACAGTTCTATTTCATGAAAGAAGGCTGACAAGAGAACTTCGAATGAAATATTCAATGTGATGATTATGAAAAAAATCCACCCTACACCTGT
Source organism: Merops nubicus (assembly GCF_000691845.1). NCBI lineage: Eukaryota > Metazoa > Chordata > Aves > Coraciiformes > Meropidae > Merops > Merops nubicus. The sequence continues at coordinate 72,250 of NW_008620884.1, read as the reverse complement.
AATTATTAACTCTAGGTCAATGGGGCTCAGAGATCAGAAGTTTGAAAGTGCTTTTTATCTTTTTTCTTTTTTTTTTTTTTTTAAGTTCAGAGAAGAACTGTCACAAGACTGCATGTTGTTGTCTGCCCTTGGCTGATGCCTAGCTTATATGCTCCCAAGATTCACTTCTGGATAAAAAGACAGAAGACGCTGTTTTTCTAATTTCCTGGAGCAATTTGAAGCTATATTTCAGCTATGTGATGCATTTAGAGATTTCAGCTGTGAGGACCTATTATAATATTGTTGACTAGAGCTGAAAAGAAGAAATTGAAGTGCAAGTATAAGTGAAAGGTAAAGGAAAGAAATAAAGAAGATAATAGAGAGATGAAAGACAATAAATTACAAATGAAATAATGAAACAAAAAAAATAAATATGACATATGAAGTAGAAAATAGCATGTAATTCATTATTTAATTTGCTCATATTAATTTCTATTTCCCCAGTACACATGAGAATTCACTTTCAAAAGTCAGTAGTTTGGAACTTTTTTGAAAGTAACTTAGGGATTTTTTTTCAGCCTGGTTATGGCCTTGGAAGATCTATCAGGCAGGCCAGAACTGCTGTGCTTCCATTTTGAGCTGTGGCTGCTAAGCTTGCTGCTGTTGCTGATTCTTAGTTGTCTGTTGCGATTTCTCTCCCTGCTCTGCTGGAGCCCTTTTAACAGCACCTGCTGCCAGGGTCTTTGCTTCAGAATTGGGATCACTGCAGCATTTTATTTCTCACTTATAAAAATACAAGACCAACTTATCTTTGGAAAAAAAAACCCCTCAAATATGAAAATCAGTTTATTCTTACATAAAAGTTTCAAAGTTTTTGTGGTCTCTGGTAATGTTGATAATTCCTCTAGGTATTTCAGAAAATCATTTAATGGTGATTTTAATACTAATGTTCAAAAAATGTGTTCAAGGGTAACTCCCTACACTCCTTACCTTAACTAGAAACTTCCTATGTAGAAGAATCTAAGCTTTCCCTTTCCTCCAGAATGATTACCACCTCTTTTGAGGATCAGATTCCAAGACTACATAGTATAATGAATTTATGCATTCTTGAAGATTAACCAGAGGAAAAAAAACGACCATGAGTCACTGTGAGTTCAGTAGTCATGTAGGAAATGGTAACCTCAACATCTCCTGGCAATGTTTATATATTTGGGATGTGATGATTCCAACTTCCAGTCAAGAAGCCTTATCCCGAGTCGATAACGGGAGTGATTCTTAGAACTTTTCTGAATAGACAGCACTTCCAAAGCAACAAAAACCCCTTTTAATTTGGTTTAAAGAAAACATTATTAATAGCTGTCTGGGAATGGAGATTTTTTAGAGAGTGTGTGATTTGTCATTTGGATTGCAGCTGCTTTGTTGATGTAAAACTCTCTTCATAGACCTGTAATTGCATGACCTTAAGTATGCCTAACTTAATCATCATTTCAAACAAGTTAATTAGATTATTTGATGAATTATGATATGGGTAGAACTTGGCACAGTGTTCAAGATGAATGGAAGTGAGCCTTGACCTTTACTTCTGTCAGTATGTTCTGCATTTTCTGGTAATGCTTCCTTACACTACAAGTACAAAAAAATCTTGTTAAATCATTGTATGGAAGTTTTAAATTCCTCCAGTTTATGGAGTCATAAACAAAATGCCTATTCACTATTTCATTTTTCTGATTTAGCCTTCAGTATCACTCGAGTTGCACTTATGTCAGCATATGTGATAATGCAGTTTGGGTATTTCCCTTGTATGCATAGTGAATCTAAGAGTAGACTAATGCTTATCCACTGAGTGCAGATATTTTTCTAAGGATTTCTATAAAGTCTGATCTCTCTGCATAGTGGGGTTCTCAGTTTATATGCTATATACTGATATAATTGTACAAAATTGAAAAATATCAGGAAAAAGAGCAAAGATTCAACTGAACAGAGGAAAATTATCAGGAAAAATAACAGATTCAGTTAAGGAATACAGAAGGAAGGATTCATCACATGTTTCTTTCAAAAAAACCCTCAACCTTTCCCCTGCGGTGAATTGTGAATTTGGTTAGGAAAAGGCAGGCTGCAATAATGAATCTGTTAAGGCATCAAGCTTGACCCAATCTTCAAATGTGTTTTTGTAAGCAGGCAATGTGAAAAAAGACTTGTAAACAAATAAGGATTAATAGGACCTGGTAATTTGAATGAATACTTAATTACAGATTCAATATTCAATTACAGGACATGTTCTTTACATTGGTAAAACTGGAAGTACTTTTGTATACTCTAATGATGAAGATTGCACATATATTTTACCCAGTCTGAGAGATCATTGGACATCATCTATTTCCTTTCCATGTGCTGTTAGCCTTCATAGTAAATCTGTCCACCTCAAATTATCCTACTTCATCCTTCTAAAAGGGTTATTTTGCAAGACCTGGACACTAGTGTGGATCACAACATCCATGCCCTTTTCAAAAGAAACAGTAGTGGAAAAATTACACGTCAATAAGTCTGAGGCACTAGGACCTGAGAACATAGTTCTTTGTGGTTAAAGTGGTAGAGGTGGTCTTATTGCTTTTATGTATTGGGATGAGGAGACACACAAACTAAATTTCACAATAATATCTACTCTAATATTTTTAGTAATTCAGGCCTATAGTACTAAAATATTGACTTCTTGAGACTTTCAAACCAGGACAGTGACAGAAGCCCCATAACAGAAAGCATTTATCTGAAATGTGTATTTTTCCTCTCTCCTGTGTGGTAGTCATCTGAAAAGGGCTATAAATACTCCTACACGTTTGTGTAATCCAGGGTCTGTTTCTCCTAAGGGCCAAAACACTGAAGTAAGAAATAATCTTTCCATTGACTTGAGCTGTGGATGGATTTGTTGCACAACAAAGTACTTTCAGGAAACAGCATATAAACTGATACAAATAGTTATTTTTACCAGTGTCTTTTTTATTTTATAGCTTTACAATAGTGTTCTGCCTAGGCTTGTTTTTGAAGCTGCAATAGTTGTATACATGGATTGGAGAGACAGGTGTTGAAGCGCTGGTGTATAAAACCCCAAGTTGAGTTGACATATAGATGATGCCCACAATCAGGCAGGAGAGACCTTTCTCTTGGTTTTCTCTCAAGGCCTGGCCAACCTTGGGTAAAAAAGAATTAATAAATTAACACCAGGTGCCCTGCCTTTAAAGTTAGTAGTACAAAAGCTGGTTCTGCTTGCAGTGAGTGGGGGAAGTTTACTTTTGCAGTGGATGTAGTTTGTGGGATTTTCTGTTATTGGGAGGGCTGTGGCAAGTGGAGTTCCCAGTAATGGTGGGACAAGATAGTAGACTGGGACAGAATGAGAGTTATGTAAGTAATGATGCCTTTGTCTGGCAATTACAGTGATTTCTGTATGGTTGGAATTGGACTGATGACTAGGTTTGTAGCTTGGCTCACTCCTTTTTCTGTTACATTGTGCACCATGAGTGAATATAGTGATTTATTTGTTCCTGCTGCTGTTAATCATATTGTATACTTCCTGTATTCTTTGGAGTGGGAAGTTTTAGTCTGGTCTGCGTGCCTCTTTCTAATGGCCTTGTCTTTCATGCAGGGCCACAGTCAGCGAGAGGTGTATGTGCAAATTAAACTTTGTGTATGCATTTCTTCTTTCATAAAATTTGCTATTGGAAAACCAAGACTGTTCACAGGAGAAAAGTCTTCATGAAAGAAAAATGTCACTATTTTCTTTTATAATTTCAGTTATGTTTATATATTTTCAGATGGTGGTAGTCTGCAGTTGTGAAAAAGGGCTGTAGAACACAGTAGATTGGAAAACAAATAATAAATATCAAATGATTCTTTTTTTAGCTGCTTGAAGATACACATTATCAGTTTTCAAAACATGACCACCTTTCCTTCTGTGCTGTAGAATCAATGTTCAGCATCATCTTTATAGATCAAAAGGCTGGAATAGTTTCTCATTGATTTTGAATCAATAATATTTTAATTTAAGCATACATAATGTTAAATCTTTGTAATGTACATAATGGAAGTGTTTTTTATTACGCTGTGTTTCTGTCATTTGGAATAAGAGGGAAAATATACTTTCTGTTAATATGCTTGGAATTAATACTATCTTTGATGGTATGATTCTGACATGAAATATGACCTTCCCAATTACAATAAATCTGTACTATTATTTAAGAGTTTTCTGGTGTATTTTGTTTGTACAGGAAAGTAATTCTAGTTCTGGGCTGTGCTGTCCTTGAAATTCAAGGAAATTTAAGCCTCAAGTTTGTAAACAAGTCTTTCTATTTTAATTAGGTTCAGTCCTAGCTAGACCTTGTGCTTGGTGGTTCTCAAGAAGAAGCCTTTCTGTCCTCTGCACTGGAATTTTTTCTGGGCTGTTATGAATTAATCTATGGTACTCATAGGCACAAGATCACATAAAGGTCAAAGAAAGACATGGCAGAATTTTATAAAAAGGAGGAAGACAGTGAAACTACTTGGAATACCTTTACTGAAGTTCCAAGCCAGGAAAAAAAATAAAAAAAGAAAACTGTTTGAAAAAGGGCATGACTCTTCAAATATTTAACTTTAGCTACAGTTTTCTGTATTGACAGGTGAATCCTTATCATTCAATGAAAATTTGCTTTCAGTGTTCCTCCTGAATCTGAGACAACTGGTAATATCTGACATGTTCAAGCTACAACAATGTAAGAAGTTTAATGATTGATTCTATATCCCCTTGTTCATCACATGCTCTTTCCTTTTAAATTTTCCAAAATTTGTTGTTATTCAAACCTTGCATAGCTTATATTTTCAAGTTTCAAATGCAAAAAACCACCCAAAACAGAACTGTCTTCCCCCAGAACAAATACTGGGGACCTAAGTAAAAAAATTATTCCTGATTATGTATATTTGTCTACCCACATAGGCAGCAGGGCTTAGGCTGATGAAGCCTTTTGAACACTTTCTACAATAGGTAGTTGATAAGACTTGGGTGAGGAATAAAATACTGAGCAGGCCTAAACTCAAGCTCTATTAGCAGTTTCTAACTCAAGCTGTTTTCTGTCTCTGTGTGAGTGAGAAGAAACTATTCTTTCCTCAGGCTTTGTGCCATGGTGGAGGTAATCACAGATTTCTTCTCCTCGGGGAAGTGTACCTCTTGAAGTGATTTGCCTAGGAGGTCTCATAAGATTTAAAGAATATTTCCTGCTTAAGTTATTAGGATAAATGACAAGAATAGTTAAGTCATTCAAATTGTTAGACATTTTTATTTATTAGCATATCTATTCTTTGGAGTTAATGTAATTTAGAAAAAGAAGGGTGGGTGCTTTCTTCAACAGCATCCAAAAATTTGTTACTAAATCACCTTTCTGCTAGGTTGGAGCATTGCTGTTTTGATGATTCAGCTATTTTCCTTGGTACTTTTTTCATTGATGATCTAATTTTCAAAAGTTTGGTGATACTAAACACACTGAAGCTATTTATGAATTGTTTGACATCTGCTGAGTTTGTCAGGTCATAAGTACAAGGTTGTAATTGTTAATAATGACAATCCAGACACCCTACCAGGAGAAGCACTCATGCAAAATAACTCTATCAGGCTTGAATTTGCAAATAATTTGACAAGTTATTAATTAGAGGGTGAATGTAAATAAAATCTGCCAGGATCTTTTACTGAAGATAAGAAGCAGAAATTAATTTTAAGTGTTTTTTTGTTTTGTTTTTCTCTTGGTAGGATTTACCATGGACTTATCCATCTTGTTTCAATTAGTTCCAATACTATCTGGACAGATAGGTAAATGAGGAAAAGCTAACCCTATCTTGGTACAGATATTAGTAAATGGATGCTGGAGACAGTAATGGGGATGTTATAATTCCATTGCCATCATCTGGGGACATTTGATGTCTTTTCAGTCCAGGCTGGCTGGGACCACAAAACAGGTACAGTCAACAACCTGAAACAAGTCATCTGTGGTGTGCAGCCTTTAAAGAGATCTAGCTTTGAGTTTCTTTGAGTGTGCAAAAGTGTTCAATGTGTTTTTTGTTAACTCTGTAGAGTTGATCTTAAGGATCAATTTAAATGAGAAATCAAAATAAAAGTTGAGAAGGAGATTGTAGGAGTGAACAATATTTGCTTAGGAAAGGCACAGGCTTGTTTTCAGCTATCAAGCTACTTCCCTTACAGCTGGCAATGGGTCTCCACTGCTGACTATTTTCCCCATAATGCTGCTTTCCTTTTCTGTGTGATAGTCAATAGGATTTGAGCTTACTTGCTGGTTTGGGGCATTAAAGGTTATAGGCAGCCTCAATCTTTCTCATAATCTCGTGCTAAAAGGATTAAGAGGTCAGATTTACCCAATAAGCCTGTGTCTGTCTCATCCTTCACTTTGTGTGAGGGTTTTTTGTTGTTGTTTTTTCCTTTCTGGATGCCCAAACCAGGTAGTGCAGCTACTAGAGATGTGAGGGTGTAAGGAAGACAGTCGCATCCCAGTGACCTCCTGGATTTTTTTGGAATGTGTCCTGTTAGAATCTACCTGTGTTACTATAGTCATTAAAATATGTTGAAAGAAAACTGGAGCCTTGTTAACCGGAGTACAGTTTTTCATGTATTACTGTTAAATTCAGTGTTGGAAATATCCAAATACAGGAACTGTCTTAGACCTAGACTGCATAGATACTATCTATGTAAATAAGTGTGTTTATGATTACCGATCTTGGGTGGACTGACAGTTCATCAATGTAAAGACTAATGATAGGATGTTTGAATATTGTAAAATATGTCAATGAATATGCATTTCAATTCTGAAACCAATCCATTGCAGCCATGTTTGTGCTTCTTCATTTGGGTTTTGCACGTACTTAAATGATTATTTTTTTTCCTGTCTGGGAAGCAGATTTTAAAATTACCCACATATGTATTTATAGAAACTGTCTTATAAATTGCTTTATTTGAATATGCATTCCAGAAATGTCTGTGTACTTATTCAGTACACTGAAGAATACTTCAGTGAAGTCCTAAAATGCATCTCTTCAACCTTACCTGTGAAGAGAAACATTGAATTTTGGGAAAAAGAAAAAAACAAACAAACAAACAAAAGTTTGCCTGGTAAATTCTTCTTAGATATTAGATAAAATTTCTGTTAACTTTTGAATATATTTTAACAACAATATGTTGTACTCATAATACTCATGCCTTTTACGGTAGTAAAATGCCCCATTTCTCACAAGATACTGCTACGCACAGTAAGAATGGATTTCGGAGACACAAAAGCCAAGGCTACTTGAATAACCTAAGTTTTAAACTCTGTCAACAACAAATATCCAGAGTAACTCTTCTGATGGAAAGTCATGTAAGATCAAGCATGTATTGTACTGAAGCCTGTAATCTACCTGAATTCATCAGATGTCTTTTGCAGAGAAGTTCCTTCTGCTATCGAAACTGTTAAATAATCTTAAAGCTAGTGAATAAAAAACTACATCATGAGTCATTTAAATAAAAATACCATAGCAGAAATTCTTGTTCAGAATCTAACATTAAACAGGGAGTGTTATTAGTGTGGAAAGTTTAAAATAAAAGAGAACAGGTAGACTAACATCTAATCTGAATATGTTGAATAAGACAGGATGCAGTCATGTCATATAATGTCTATCTGTCTCTCCTCTTTTTCACCCCTCTTGTCTTAATCTTCCTGGATTACTTCTTATTTGCTCTTGTTCTAGGATGTTTTTCTTTGGTTTACTCCCCGTTCTTCTTTCTTCACCTCCAGAACACTTGTCAAAGGGGTTTCCTTTGGCCTCACTGTGCATCTGACAAGGTCAGAGTTGTGTGTGCCTGACATTTGAAACTTCATTTTCTGTAAGGGAATTATACACTTATGGAAGGGAATGTTAACTTGAAATAGTTTAGTATTTGCTGCTTCTGGCTGATTATTTGGAAGTATTCAGAGGTGTTAGAACTTAACCACAAAACTAGAGGGAGTATTTGTGTTACCTTCATCTCCATGAGTGACAACCATACGGTCATTCTGTCACTTTTAAATGAAATGTTGGCTTCTGTGAACAGACATGAAAAATAATATCATAATTGCAACAGAGATTATTCCTTCCTTCTACACTTGTGTTTGTTTTTTAATTTCTTGTCATTATCTTCTAGGAAATATGAAATACACTAGAAGGAGGTCAGAGATGAATGAAACAACAGAATTACAGTGTAAGAAACAGAACTATGATTCTAAAGCAATTCTGTATAATAGGTATATTTATTCCACACAGATTAGTGAGCAAAGTATTGTAACAAGAAAAATAGTTTATTGTTCTGGTTTCATGGATTTTTTTTTTTAATGTAGATCAAATAACATTCTATTAAAAAATTTGTTCCCTCATATAGCTTTATTTCTTGAAATATTGAAAAAAAAAGTCCAGAGCCTTGATTATGTGGTTTAAAGGAGAATTAATTTGATGTATGAGCAAAAGATTCCTAGTATGTGTCTATGCTCTGTATAGTTTATATTAAAAATAACATTGTATAATTTTATATAAACCAATAATAATATATACTTTTATAGACACTAATAGAAGTGACAATGCAAACTGGATGAAAAACAGGAACAGAGGGGAAAAAAAACCTATAGAAAAATGAAAATATAACTCCCACTATCCTTGAAAATAAAACTTGCTTTTTTTCCTGTACAAGAAATACTTTAGGAGGAGCTGGTGCAAATCTTTTCAGAGTACCAGGTCAAAGAGGACATAATCAGAGAGAGGAGAGAAGAAAATTATAGATCCATGTGTAGAATCTGGCCTAAATAAAACTTTTTTTTTTTTTTTTAATTTTAACAAAACTCATGCAAAACTAAGTTGAGAACTTCAAGATTTTTTGGTAATTTATCCTGTCTATTCTCTTGACTCTTCTGTTTCATTCTGTTGCCTTGTATTTAGGTTTATAGTACCATGAATAGCCTAGTCTAATGGAGCTGATCTGTGTCAAAGATTCTTTAGCACTCTAAATAACACTTCAAATATTAACAAAGAATGATCTTCCTAAAATTCTAATGAATATCTAATCTCTTTGTTCTTCTGTTTCATTTAAGTTCCATAATTATCCTGCTTGTTCTTTTCATGCCTGCTCTACTCTTCTGAATTTATTCTACTTTACTACAAGCTGAGAGTAATTGTCCCTATAATTATAGAATTAGATGTAGTGGTATATCAATGAATACGAAATAATACTTTATGGATCCTCAAGATTTAAAAAATCCTGAATCTTCTTTTGTTTTTCTTTAAAATCCTTTTGATTTTCTTAGCAGCAGCAGATCTTTCAAATAAGAGTGAAATAGGTATAAATAAGTACATGAAACTGGGTCAAAAGCACAGAAATACTGGAAGGGTAAAATCTCATTGCATAATCCTAATATAAAGAGAGTGAATGGATCTCTTGAAAATGTGGTAGGTGATTTTTAATTATACTGTCTAAGAATTTGGTGTAACTTGCATACTTGCAACACAGGACTAGTTTTAATTCCTGTGCCCAAGAAACGACACTCTGGGTTGAAGATCAGTCTTAAATAAAGTGGATTAATTATTCTATGCTACAGATTCTTTGTGGATCAGAATTCTTAAAATATTAAGCAATGCTAGAAGATAGGAACTAGAGTAGGATGAAAATCTCCTGTTCTTTTTAATAAAGTGAACAGATGTTGCCAGTCAGGTCATTGTCACAACAGTCTAGGCTCAAAGCTTACATTTTCACAATTTTTCTACCTAGTTGTTTGAGATGGCACAGGCAGGAAGCTGGAATAACCACAAAACCACAGATGAAATGCAAAGAATAGATCTATTCTTATTACCTCACAAACCAGGAGATCTCTACAGCAACACCTGGGTGGAGGAACGCAAGTGGGGATGCAGGTATGGTGGAGCTTGGTCCTTGCTAGAGAGTGAAAAAACTTTTGATGCTTCATGCTATCTCCTGTATGTCAGGAATTCCTGCAGGTGCATTTTCCAGGTTGCTTAGATCTTTCCCACGACAGGGCAGGAATCTCAAGCATGCTTGATAAGGTGCCTGAGTCCTTCACAGACTCTGTGTTATCTAAACACAGATGTTCTGCTTGTCAAGGTCACATAGCTAAACAACAATTAGTGTTGTATGTGTTTTTTGACACCCCAGCTGCAAGTCACTTGAGTGTGTTTACAATCCTCCTGGCCAGTCTTCCATTGTTTTCCCACACTAGTCTAGTGAATGAGGTTCTGCATCTAATGACACAGAAAAGGCCAAGGTACTCACGGACTTTTTTACCTTGGTCTTTACCAATAAGACTGGTTTTCAGGAATCCTGAGTCCCTGAGACCAGAAGGGAAGTCTGGAGTAAGGAAGACTTAACCTTAGTGGAGGAGGACCAGATTAGGGAGCTCTTGAAACAAATTGGGCATACACTAATCTAGAGGGCCTCCTAGGTAGCACTCATGAGTGTTGAGGGAGCTGGCTGATCATGTTGTGAGGCCACTCTCAATTACCTTTGGTCATGTTGATTGGAGAGGTTTCAAGAATGAATGAGGACACATGTCAGCCCTGTCTTGAAGAACAGGAGGAAAGATCTGGGGAAATACAGGGTTAGCCTCTGTAGTTCACCCTGGTAAGGTTACAGAGCAACTAATTCTGAAAACTATTTACAAACTCATGAAGGACAAGCAGATGATTTGAAGTAGCAGTCCAGATTTATGAAAGGAAAATAATGTTTAACTAACCTGACAGACTTCTATAATAACGTGACTAGCTTAGTGGATGGGAGTGATCAGTGTTGATTTACTTGACATTAGTGAGACATTTGACACGGTGTCCCATATCACCTCATAGGCAAACTAATGAAGTACAGATTAGAAAAGCGGACAGTGAAATGGACTGAAAAGTGGCTGAAGACATAGGTCCTGAGTGTTATGATAGTGGCACAAGGTCCACTTATAGACAAGTCCTTAGTGGTGTACCCCAGGGGCTGGCAGTTGGGCAATACTGTTTAGAATCCTCATTAGTAACCTGCACAGTGGGACAGACTGTACACTCAACAAGTTCACAGATGATAAAAAACTGGGAAGAGTGGCTAGCAGATAAGATGGGTGTGCTGCCATTGAGAGTGTGGTGGTTCTGCCCCAGGTGGGAGCCGGGCACTGTTTCTCTGATGTAACCACACCTTCACTCTGTGAAGCTCTAACTTAGCGGTCTAAAGAAGCAAATTGTACAGGGGAAATACAGAGAAAATGACTCAGTGATGTTATCTCTAAAAGGCTGAAGATAGCAGAGGTTCTTAATTATTTTCTGGAGTTTACTGTTTCAGAGTCTAAAGGAAGTAAAAGTTTACATGAATTCAAGTAAGATTTGAGTAATTCATACATCATGGGTAATTAATAAATGATAGATACACAGGCAGCTACTAGGTATATTTACATTTGCCTTTTTTTTTTTTTTCCCCTTTCTTTTACAATTTATCTTCCCCAAAATCTAAGAACCCCACTACTCAATGTCTTAACTTCTCATATAAAACTCTATAAAAACCTTGGGTACCTTGCTTTTTATTAATGATATTGGAAATCATGATTGAGAGAAATGACTATAGACTATGTAAGTGCTATGGGTACAAAGAAACTTAGGTGTGCTCCACCTGTTTTAACTAGCACTATCAAAACATCTCCAGCAGTTTTGATATTCTCCAAGTATCTGTGACAAGCATCTGCAATTTCTCTGTGCTGTAAGTGAAACTACAAAGGAGGAGGTGTAGGTGTTCTACATCCACTTGAGTGCAAGGAGAGAGTTATAATTATAGTGGATATGGTTAACTCTTATCACAACAAAACAGCTTTCATTTAAGTGAAAAATTATTAGTATTTAATAGCTATTTCCAGAGAAATGACATATTTCTATCAAAATGAAAACATCCCATTTTATGAAAGAATCCAACTCAAGTATCTGGAATGAAAGACTAGAAATGAATAGTGTTCATGAGTTTAATGAACATTAATGATTTACAGTATCTGAATAAGATACTGTTAGTAAATTACAGGCAAAATCTGGAATGAAGACCACTTTTCCTATTGTTCTTTTTTTTAAAGAGTAGTATATATGAAAGACAGTTAAAGGCTATAAAAAGGCTGTTACAACTTGGAGTTAAGATGAGATTTGCATTTGTGGCAAAGTTGAGTTTTGTGATTTCATGAAGCTATTTTGGCAAATTTAAGTGGCAGAATCATCCAAGTTCGGCAGAATTTAAAAGACATCCAATGGTGTGGGTGAATTTTCCATTGCTGACATCAGAGAAAAATATTTTTTTTCAAAATAAAAAAAGAGAAAATATTTTGAAAAAAACCCAACAGTATAAACACAATACCTATATCACGTGTTTGGGACAAAGGTCCCCTAAATATCCAGTGCACTTAAATATTTATGAATGTGTTCATGAGCAGCAGTGTCATTAAGTACTAATCTGTGCTTATTTTTTTTTCTTTATTTCTAAAAATTTAGCACCTGTTGTTTTCCTATGTTGAGCATAAGGGAAATGAGAGGTGGGGGTGAAGCAAGTCTTGTGACACTATTTTTTTCATGTGTTATTCTGAAAATGTCCAGTCGTTTATGCATTATGAAGTACTACATGTCCTGCTCCAGGAAGTGAAATATTTTAACCACAGGTGTGATCCAGTAGTGAAGTGTTCTTCTACATCCTGCCCACTAGAACTAAGATGCTGTGAATTAAAATGGCTGCCTCTGTGTATGAAGAAACTATGTCTATTTTACTCTTCAGTCCCTGATTTTCTAGCACTGGGGTATTAAGTTACATTTTAGGAAAACAGGAGCTGTGCACCAAGGTGTTTTTTGTCAAAGGCAGGCAAACAGTGCTAAAGTAATAATACCTCAGTTCACTTGATGGGTTGAATCCTTTGTCAAGGTAGAGGAGGTAGCTGAAACAGCTTTCATATGATGAAACATGGAAAACAAACTGTTGCTCTAAAGTTCTTTGCGTTTGAATGTTGCATGCAAGAATGTAAAGGTAATGCTATCTCTGCAATTCAAGCTTTGCTGTTAGTTGTTTCCTTCTAGATTTTTGTGCTTTTAAGTGCAATTGGCTGCTAGTGAATTTCTTGCCTTCCTCTTGTGTGAAGGATGTTCAGGTGCTTATAAAAGACAGGACAGAAACGGCAATTTAGAAGATGCTTCCACCACAGTGTAATTGTGATCTGATTTTCTCTCTCTTTTTTTTTTTTTTTTTTTTTTTTTTAAATGATCTTTCTGGTACTGCCCTTTGAAGAATATAGGGATCAAGCAGACGTTTTACTTGGGAAAATATCTTATACAGGGGTTGATCAGCCCAGCTTTAGCATTTTACTCCCAGTAGGGATCAGAGTATGGATCTGCATTAAAAATGTAACCTCTCTTCCTCTTTGTCAGCACTCCAATTCTTTTTAACTCCACTAATTACTTTAGAAATTATCACTATCACATACATATTTAAAAATAAGTATCACTATTACATACATATTTAAAAATGAACTATCACATACTAGACTATTTTGTAAGCATTATAATCCAAGGTAAGATTAATATATTAAATATTTTAAAGATGTTTTATAAATGGCATATTTCTATATTAAAATTGATATTCAATATGTAGACCATATTTGAAGAGATTAATGTGTTTAACGATTTTTTTGCCTAATTTATTGATCAGAATACAGATATGATTTAGTACAAGTAATCATTCTGTATCAATTCTAAGTAGAATTGCTATCTTATGCTATCAGCTAGTGCCACCTTTTTTGTACAGCAAGTTTTCTGCAACTGTCTGTTCATAGCCAGTCTTCCTTTTGCTGCTGATGCATGATAGTTGTGTAAAGGGTTCTCTTTTGTAACCTAAGTAGCCTACCTATTCTTAATAAGGTTTTATGATCTACTACATCATACAAGAAGTTCAACACAAAATTAATGCCTCAGTTACCGCAGAGACTCCATACTTTGGGGAAAATTAGAGAATATTGGAAAAGCTGTGAAGTAGAAAATCATTCAGGTTCAGGTGCTAAGTTCTACTATTTCTTCATACAGTAACTATCCCACTGCCAGTAAGTCATTAGCCTTTTAAAGATAGACTGATAAATTGTATTAGGCTGTTCTGACAAGAAAGAGTTAATACAGCTAGTGTACCTGCTTTGTTTGGTGCTGGGGTACATGTAAGTTGAAGCTTAATAATTTAAAAAGATACACAGTGTTAAAGGTTGGCACTTGTTTTGCCAGTTACTAGGCCTAGCATGGATGACACAGCCAGCAGAAAGACAAACCAGTAAGTTGACTGTATTGAATATAGAAAAGTCATTCCATGAACAATCGCTAGAGGTACAAATAAGTCAATTAGTTCACATGCAATCAACATCACCCTTAATGATCCCAACAACGACATCACCCAACCGACAATAGGCGGAACAAATCAGGAACCGAGGTTTCCAATACATGGAATGGGAAACAGCCAAGTCAACAGATTAATCACATAGGATAATGTGGCCACATGGCCATCTCACTCTCCTAGCCCACATTTACAAAGGTCCAAGCTGACCAGGGCCCAGTTCCAGGGAGAGTCAGGAGGACCTTCCCCAACCAGGAAACTCTGTGAAGTGCATCCACCTCACAGACAGACACTCCTGACTCCCTGCAAGTGGTCCCAACTTTTATCCCCAAGCAGACACCTGACCTTTGTCAACTCAATACGGGACCCCTGGGGCTCATTTCCCTTATGGCTCTCCCTGCAGGGCCGGCCGCACCCTGGGGGGAAGCTATAAGGCAAACTCACCACCTCTTTATGAAGGAATGTAGGAATTGCTCATATATCAACCTTAATTTGGGGCTTGGTGTTCAAACTCCAGCATTTCAGCACTATATCTCTCTGCACAAGGAGAAATACATAGTGGTAGTTCTCTTTATCTGTCTTGCTTAGGAACTAAATCTGAACAAAAACTATTTGAGTATTATTTTTAAGTGTTGTTATAGATCTAAGTCTTGTTATAAATTGCAGTTTGTTACAAGTTGTGTTATAAGTCACTGTTCCAAATTAAAGTGGATGTATGCCAAAAATACACTTTTAATTGTAATTCTAATTCTAATATGTTTTTATTGCCTAGTGTAGCTATTGGTTTCAAGGAAGCAGGCACAGCTTTTAGTGTTGTTTAACCAGCTGAGTATTTATCCAACTAGACAGACAAGTTGTACAGGTCCACTGAGCTAGATACTACTTGGTAATATTTTATGTGATCAGCTAGCTTTAGGGTAGCTCATGAGTGGCAGCAAAGAGAATATAAATGTAAAGATATTTACATATACATAACCGCCACTTTTTCCTAACTTGCATCTAGCTACAGATTTCCATACAGCTTCCTCCAGGGTTATTTAGCTCTTTGTTGCATCTGAGAATTAAATCTGCTGCTGTTAACCTTTCCTGCCTCAATGTAGAAGTTTGCTTTGTTGATAGCAATAACTTGTGAAATGTTATGAACAAAAGTTCATCAAATTGATTAAATTGGTCTTTTCTTTCACTTGTGGTATGCTATATTAACAGATTCTATTACATCTAGAAAATCCATATGCACATATCTTCTGTCTTATCTCTTCATCACCTTCTATAAAGGCTTTTTTTTCTTTCACTTCTGCACCACTTAAATGCTTTAAGCAGCTTCCATGTTTTTGTTTTTTTTTAACCTTCAAACTTCACTGCTTCTATTCTGATAATTTTGAAAGTTTGAAACTGTATGATTCTATTAAATAACTTTCTTTCTTAAATGAGCTATTAAAGTGCAATACAGAAGAATGGTTCTGTGCCTTGACCTTTGAGATGAGGTTGAGAAGTCTGATCCCAAGGCCACCAGGTGCTGCAAAATCCTGAGTGCAGGGCAGTACTTATCAACGAGGTAATAGGTTATGTGGGTGGAGGGAACCAAGCAATGAAGTAAAATGATCAGTAATCTAGTGGAGAGAAAAGACTGTGGGAGGTAAATAACTTAGTAGGATATTTGGGTCAATCAAAATTTCTAATGCTCTAATTCTGAAGTACTCCATTTCATAATGAGATGACATGACCTGATAGAGAGAGACTTAGTCAATCTGTTCCAGTATAAATTATATTATCATGTTTCTTTTCATTGCAAGACAGCATTAGATGCTGACTTCCAGTACATTGTTCCTTCCTATTTCATCATGGCTTGCTGAGATATAAATCATTTTTTATTGCTGTGCCCACAGGCTATTTATTCTTTCATCGTGTTTTTATTAAACTTCAGTCTTGTTTCTTTATGTTATCTGTCACCGAGCCCTACATTTATTTGAAAGAAACTTATAAAATTATCTGAATGGTGGTTCTTCAGAAAGCTGAAAATGTTTTTTATTTTGAGGGGTCAGGCTTAACTGCCAACTAAATTGTTGTTTGAAAGGGAGTTGCCAAAACCAGCTTAGATTAAGGGTGGATAAATTATATTCCAGTGACTGGTTCAAAGCCTACGTTCTTTATGGGCTACAGTCTGTTTTATTTTGGTAACGCTACTGGACAACACTGAAGTGTACTTTAATGTGTGCACCATGTGTTTGAAAACTCTCAGTTCCTATCAAGACTAATTTAACATTTAAAAACTTGACTGTCAAGCAAAAGTGCATCATTATTACTGATTTGGATGAAACTGAAACAGTAGCCTACAATTTTAGTGATAAACAGTGTATTTATCACACAGCATAAATGGGAGGGATGAGAAATCCGTTGATAATATGTTGAAGTATAATTATTTCATTTTAAAAAAATATTGAAAATTTTATGCCTGTTGTGTTTATTGGTGCCTGTTCACATTTGACCTATATTTTTATTCTTTGCCACAGTAGTTGATGGGTTAAAACTTTGATCTGCTAGATACAAAGGTTCCTTATTTTCTCACTAAAGTTCCTCAAGCCCAAGTGTTTGAGGGCCTGCTCTCTCTTAACTATTGTTCAAGGTCTTCTGTCCTCCTTCAGTCTTATAAGGCTGACGTCTATCTTATAACTTCCAGACTTCATTTGTTAATTCAGTGAGTTCAGTCACAATGTTAAGACCTTTACCTCACTCCCAGCCAAAAAAAAGACCAACCAAAAAAAGACCAGCCAAAATAGCCCAGATTTTATTAGCCTTCCTAACTTGAGACTTCAGAAAAATTCTTGTCTATTGCAAGTTGGACATCACATTTCCTGGACTGTTTTCTTTCTTTTACAGCTTCTTTTGATTGGGAATGGAGTAACTGAAGTCTCCAGAGACAGACGTCTTGATCCCCAACTGTAACCTCTTTTTTTTTTTTTTTTCCCTTTGTCCTTGGAAATGAATACTCTCTGGTGTGTGTATGTGTGTCTGGAGGTGGTGTTTCCAAACCTCTGTAGCCAACAGATCTTGAGCACATCAACCATATAGTGGCATTGAAAAAGTGCTAATTTAAAATACTTCTGTTACTTCTGATTGAAGTTATCTACAAGCATGGAAAACAGGGTAAGGTTTCACATTACAGCTAAGCCAATCTAGAGTATGACTTGTTTCTGCACTTGGCCAGCTTCATTTTTCCTTTTACTGGTTCTG
>NW_008620884.1:52633-54599 GCF_000691845.1 Merops nubicus | reverse complement strand
ATTCCTGCTTCACCCTTCAGAAAACAAAATAATCAGAAAACTACTTGCTTTGGTTAAATCTGCTTACAACTGTCAAAACTGACATCAGGTGAAAGACAAATAACCTTAAAGTCCATGACTGTTAATCTGTTGCATTTTGTGCGTTGCATTATTACATGAGAATTAGTACTTGGAAGGAATAACACAGGCACTTAACTTATGTTCCTAGTACCACAAACAAAAGCAGGTCTGTTTTTTAAAAACTACTGAATATTTGAGCTTATGCTCACATTCTTAGAACTGGATATTGATTAGAAACTATGTGAAAGCAGGAAAAAGGCTACTACCACTATCCTGTCAACATAATAACACTTCATATGCATAAAGAATGTAAACCACAAAAAAATTGCTGAACAGCTGGTTTCTTATTTTAACCCTGAGTTGGCAATGAGTTCTTTGTATAACCAAATGATTAATTTGTCATTCAATAGCTCAATGAAGAAAGTGAAGATGATGTTTAATAGGACAAAAAGATAAATATGGCTGAAATATTTGATCCGGGAGGAAGTTGAAAGCTAGAATAAGAAAAAAACAAACAGATGCATCGTAATTGCTGAAACAGTATTAGCAAGCTTTACCACCAGTTGATAAGCCTTAGAAAATTTAACAATTTTCTTTGTATCAGCTTCCCATACAGTGCAAGCTTATCTAGAACACAAACTGGTTTTATTATTTAAACTTAATTTGTACTATGGCTAGTGCACAGTTAAAAGATAAGGCCTCAGTTTGTCTCTTACTTTGAGAATTATAATCTCAAGTGACAAGGCAAGGCAAAGGTGAAAGAATAGATATGAATTCTATTGCAAGGGAAAAACAACAATTCCGCTTTATTTGTGTAGTTTAATTCAAATCAGGATTGAAGTAAGCTATGGGTTAATCAACAACTGGTAATTAACTAGTATTCAAAGAACTATGCATTCGGGATCAGTAATACAACAAATAAATGATGATTCTAGACATTTAAAACTGTTACAACAAATTTCTTAACATCATTATAGAACTAATCCCCAATAAATCTCTGCCCCCTGCTCCCCTCTATTCAGCAAGTGTGGGCTGCAGGCCCCTGTCCCCTCTCCAAGGAGGATGATTGGCCCCATGTACCCTGATTCCCATTCCAGCTTCTGCCCCTGCTGCTCCCCAGACCCTAGCAACAAACACAGAAAACAGCCCCGGCACACCAGGGTGGGGTCCCACCTGTCTGGCTGCAGCACCCTTGGGAAGGCTCCTTTGTACTCCTTGTGGGGTTGCAGAGATGAGGAAACAGCTGCCGGGGCCCAGACAGACCCTGACTGTGGCCACTGTCACTCCGGGGTCTCACTCCACCACTACAAACTTTCATGCCTTGTTTATACTTCTCTTTATGTTGCCTTATTTTCTCTAAAGCCTCTTGGTGGTTTTCTGGTTGCTCTTAAACCTGTCTGACAGCTCTCTTCTTCCCAAACATGGTCAGTATGGTGTTCATTGGCTCTTGAAGAGTTTTAGCTTTTAGTCATGCACCCTGTGTATGTTTACCCTCCTACCACAGCAGCAGTAGTAGTAGTGCAGGCCATTTTGCCAAGAGTGGGATATCTAGACTCCTCTACTGAGTCCTATTTTGTGAATGGCAGAATCCAGGAAAGAGGGTTTCTGGGGACATCTGATGTCTGCAAGTGGAGGTAGATTCCAGACTCCGGTCTAGCACGGAGTACACTGGTTGAAATGGAGACGTTTGGGGTAAGGGGACTTCAGAGAGAGAAAGGGAATTTTATTGCCTTGAGGCAACTCCTTGAGGGAATTAGGACTGTATGAGGGAAATCAATTTAGCCAAGCAACCCCACTGTGTTCCGCAAAGAATTCTACAGAGATGTTCCTCTCAGCTTGGCATCTGCTGGCCAGACAGAGGGAATAATTTGACTCCTGTCTTGGTAACACTGATGTGAGCAAACAG
>NW_008620884.1:0-52602 GCF_000691845.1 Merops nubicus | reverse complement strand
CCTTTTCTCTTATTGCAAAGCTTCGAAGCAGAGTCTTTCATAAGACTTATGGAGTCCACTCTACCGCTGATATTGCTGTGCCTTACTGCTGAGACCTCATTGACTTCAGTGGGAATGAGTGATCTGAATATTTTTAGGAGATCTGGGACTGGGAGATTGCCTGCTGTGAATCAGGGATTAGAATCACTGTCAAGACCTGTTTAGAAGAATCCTATGCGACATAAAAGGATGTATTGGGGTTTTTTTACCATTGATATAGCACATGATGTAGTTTCTTAACAATATGTCAGAAAACTATGTGGCTTAATTCTTTGACAGATCTGAGCCATTTTAGAGGTATACTGCATTTCTATAATTTACAGACACTTATTGACCGTCAAAGTCTTATAAGATTTTTTTTCCTTTCCTTTAGCCACAATATTATTTTCTTCAATTTATGAACAGCAAAGTTTTTCTCTGTTTCCTCATCAGGTTAGCCTCAAGCCTCAAGTCTTTTTTTTTTTTTTTCCCTACTTTTTATTTTCTTTTTTTTAAGTGAATATAGTCTACTAGAAAATAAGCAAAAATATAACCAAATGAACAGGTGGAGCAGGTAATATTTTGTAAGTTGCCATAGTAGTAGCCTTTTTGTCATGAAGGGAAATCCTGAAGGTGTGACTAATTAAGATTTCATCTGTTTATTCTTTGTCTGCTAGGAATGTCATTATAGGAACTTGTCAGTGTGTCATGTGCTACCATAATTGGTTCACTTGTTCAGCTGGAATTGGACTAAACTGTGCATTTACTCTGCTGAAGTGGAAACCATACAAGACTAGGAAATGTTATGTTTAGAAAAAATGCTTGTGTCTCTGGAAGCAGAAAGTTTGGCCACTCTCAGCAAAATCAATCTGATTGTTGAAGTCTAAAAATATTACCTTCAGGTGTAGAGACTGTTATGCTTGAAACACTATTTCTTTTTTGGTTTTCTTTTTTTTTTTTTAAGAAATTGCCTTCAATTAGAGCTCTCTGTTGCCTAGAGACAGCAGGTAGAATGACAGTATTTGCTTTTTGGGTGTATTCAGCTATGTAAAGCAACACTGATCTTACAACGTGAAGCATATATATGTGTGATTTAGGAATATACACAAGAAGAAATATTTGTGTTTGTAACAACACCCAAAGAACAATTTTGTGTAGATAACTTTAGTAGAGCAGATGTTTTTATTCGCTTGAAACAAATCTAAGTAAGAGTTCTGATTTTGCCCTCATGGTATCCTCTTATCTAGAAAACCAGTTTTAGGACTTATTCAGCCTAGTTTATTCCCTACTTTCACACTGTTAACATGTTGAATTTCTAATGAGATTTGGAAGTGGATGGGGTTAATTTTTTTGTTATGTTTGCATAAAGTTTACAGTTCACAAGTACATGAGTGCTAAGCTTTGCATATGTAAAGAGTTATTCCAAAGCAGCCTTGTTTTGGCAGACCTCATGTATCATTTCCTTCCCAATAGCCAAACAATATTTTTCAAACAGCAGGCTAGCTGTTGGGCTGTGCATTTGGGTTCAGTACTCTTCTTTATTACCCAGTTCTGCCCAAGAAGTAGACTAGCAAAGCTGTGAGGCATGAGGGGAAAAGGAGTCTGCAAAGTGTCAGGACAACTGCCCTATAATTAGCAGAATAAATCCCTCCATGGGCCAGTTGCTGGTGATAATGTGCCTCTGGTCAGTGGTGGGCTGGTCACCCATGTTGATGATTGTCTGAAGTAAGGGTCTGAGTGGTGGTGGGACAGAGACTCCTTCCACATGGTTGTGGGTGGCTCCAATTTCGTTAAGGCAGGAAGGCTGATATTCAAAGAACCACAGAAGCACACAGACTAGGAGAGACCCTTGTAGGTCTCTGGTCCAAGCTCCTGCTCAGAGCAGCCCCAGTCAGGTCAGACTGTTTAGGGCCTTGTTCAGTCATGCTTGGATACCCTTAAGGACAGAGACTCTGATGCCTTCCTGGGCACCTGTTCCATGTCTGAGCACCCTTGTGGTGACAGTCTTTTCATCTAACAGGGATTTCTTCTTCTGCCAGAGTGGGCCTGGTGCCTCTTGTCTTTCCACCACAGAGCACCTCTGAGAAGAATCAGGATTTGTCCCCTCTACACCCTTCCACTAGGCATCTGTAGTCACTCCTCAGGTCGACCCCTGAACCTTCTCTTCTTGGTGGTGACCAAAGAATCATAGACTTACAGACTCATAGAATGGTTTGGGTAGGAAGGAACCTTTAAAGGTAATCTAGACCAACCCCCTCCTCCCATGGACAGGAACACAGAATTATAGAATCATAGAATAGTTTGAGCTGAAAGGAACCTTAAAGATCATGTAGTTACAGCTCCCTTTCCATGGACAGGGACAACTCCCAATAGACCATGTTGCTCAAAGCCCCATTGTTCCTGGCCTTGAACACTGCTAGGGAGAGGACATTCACAACTTCCCTGGGCAGTCTGTTCCAGTGACTCACAACACTCATAGGGAAGAACTTCTTTCGAATTCCTAATCTAAATCTACCATTTTCCAGTGTGAACCCATTACCCCTTGTCGTATCACTAAAAGCCCCCATCTTTCTTGTAGGCCACCATTAAGTACTAGAAGGCTTCAACAGGGTGTCCCTGAAGCTTTCTCTTCCCCAGGCTGAACAACTTCAACTCTCTCAGCCTGTCCTTGTAGAAGAGGTATTCTAGTCTTATGATAGTCATTGTGGCCTTGCTCTGGACCTGCTCCAACAGGTCTATCTCCTTCTTGTATTGGGGCTCCATAGCTGGACAGAGTAATCCAGGTGGGGTCTCATGAGAGTGGAGTAGAGGGGTAGAGTCACCTCACTTGACCTGCTGGCCATGCATCTTTTTATACAGCCCAGGATTTGGTTGGCTTTCTGGGCTGCACTTGTACATTTTTGGCTCATGTTGAGTTTTTCATTAAAGAGCACTCCCAAGTCTTTCTCTTCTGCTCTCAATCCATACTTGGCCCAGTTTGTATTTGTGCCTGGGATCACCCTGATCCAGTTGCATGACCTTGCAGTTGGCCTAAAGGAAAGCTTTTCCTGAAACTATGCAAAACTTCAGCCTGTAAGTTAATAAGTTGATCTTTAAGTGGATCTATTGTTATTACAGTCATTTAATTAAATTTTTTAGATCTGAATCTAGGTTTAATGCAAGTTTGCTTTTACACTTTCAAAGGTCAACACATTAGCTAATTTTCAAAAGTCATTCTTTCTAGGTTTGGCAGCATGTTAATATAGGCGAGCAACCTTTTTCTGTATGATGTCATAATCAGAAAGAGTTTAATAGATGTGCCTTCTTAAAGTGCTTTTATTCTTAGGTCATTATAAGTTGGTTTTATTATGAATTTTCCATGCCCCATGATTACATGTACGGAAGTCTTGATTTCATTTGTATTGGATTATCTGTCATTTCACACATTGCTTATGGACAACTCAAACAATGAAACAAAGAAATCCCTCTGCCATTTTAAACTAAGTGTAATATATCTAAAAATTAGCAGCAATCTGCTTTCCCAGAGGTATGCAAAGACAATGAAAATTAATACTGAAAGACTGTCTAAACTGTTTGCTGGTGTGCTTCTAAATTTCTTTCTCCTTCCAAGATGATCCATTGAACTGAGTGGACAGCTTGTCAAAACAGTGATTAACTAAAGGAAATGTAGCAGTAGGCAAACACAAATTGCTGTGCAAAGATACTTCAAAGACATTTATCAGGTGCATTTAAATGATCAGCAACATAACACAGTAAATGTTCAATTGTAGTGAACTCATGGTGAGAGATCATGGAGACTTGCTGAGAGTTTCCAGGGGTGGATCAAGTAATTTCAGCCTCTGTGGCTTGCAATGCTGGTCTCACAGTTACACACCAAAGTACAGCTTAAGTCTTGGAAAGTACCTTATGGAAGTGTCAAAAAAGTAATGCAGGGAGAGACTTAACTACTGACCACACCTTTGTTATTCTGCAAGAGCACTTTCTGGGATCATTCAGCACAGGGATTGTTTGCTGTCACACTCATTCAGTGAGTGTGATGGCACGTGATTTAGGCAGTGTGCATCAGGGGTGCCTTTACATTTAGTTTTGTCCTGAGAAGAGAGATAGTTCTACTTTTAGAAGATAGTGCAGCTATATCCAGACAGAATTAAGTATGTATATTTTTTCCACACCATGTGATGTGGAACAGGCTGCCCAGGGAAGTCGTAGTGTCACCATCTCTGGAGATACTTAAAAGATATGTAGGTGAGGTGCTCAGGGACATGGTTTGGTGGTGTGCTTGTCAATGCTAGGTTTATGGTTGGACTCGATTATCATGAAGATCTTTTCCAAGGGAAATGATTCTGTATTTCTATGTTATGCTTCTCTGTGCATAACTAACTGAAAAATAAGGTAGACCAATTGCCTATGTTAGGGTTTGGGTTCCTAAGCGTGTGTTGACTGCTTTGTGTTCATCTGGCAATACAAAGCTGTTTTAATCCAGTGCAGCTGTTTTGAACAGTGCCTACCCCAAGGAGGTTCCATTTCACTTTGGTTTCCCAGATACTTCTGCAAGAGACGAGATCTCTTAATAGCTCACTGGGCTGAGTGCATTGTACCGGTCTGATGAATTGTCTCTGAAACTTAAACAGAGAAATAACAGCTGATTTTATAAATCTTCATATCATGTGAGTTATCATATGCATTGTTTGATGTTTTCTGTTTTGACATTTTTTACATTTTTTTTAATAACGGAATTTTCAGCTGGAGAGTTTAGAAATAATAATGAAACTGTGAACTCATGTCAGTGACTCTAAGGTAAAAAGAACATTGTAAGGATGCTATCTCATACTTCAAATGTTCAACCTAAGATATTCAGAGATAAGGCTACCCTGAAAAGCTTGTAATAAGCAGAGGGGAAAAAAAATAAGAAAATCAGTGCAGAAGTTAGCCTGAACATTTTTAAGACAACCTTATCTCTTTCACTCTGTGGCAACACAAAGAAGAGAAAGAGAAAGAAGCAGGAATTAGGAAAAAAAAAATATTTTTGAACATTTTTAGCTGTGGGCAAAAAACAATGCCTACATCTGTGCCAAACAGCATTTCTTTATTAGTTAATTTTGATATGCCTTTCATGACAACAAACAATAATTCTCTAATGCCATCCGCTGGATCTGGGATAGAACTATTATAGAAACCTGTGGAACAGTCTCATCTTGATAAGAGACAGTATAAAAACTGTCACTTTCAGTTGGATTCGCCATTTTGGACTCCCACCAGGACACATCAGAGAGAACTCCCTTCTCCAGACGGGGTAAGCAGAGCTTTTGCCTTCCCCTGGGGTTTCAGCGGAGCTAAGGAGCTGTGGGAATCAAGCTGCTCCCGCGGCTGCTCACAGTCCTCGAATGCCGCACGGATTGGTGCTTCTCTGAGCTTCTGCTTAAAGGGACAGTGCAGCTGCTGCTGCTGGAGGTCCTGCTGAGCCCTGCCAGCCGCCATTTTGACTGTGGACTACATTACCCAGAAGATGCAGTTACCCAGAAAAGCCTTGGACTTCTGGTTGGCCATTTTGGTTGCCTAAAACTACAGATCCCTTCATCCTCAGACTTCCTATCGATGCCATCTTAAGAACTGGTAATTCTGATCCATTGAACTCTCAATCACCAAGCAGTGATTAATAAACCACAAAAAACTCACATATTAAATATTTGTCTTGGTAATAATTCTTGAGTGTGGCAAAGGGCTATTTCCGATTTACCCTGGAGGGACGAGTACCACGTGATTGTCTTGGCCTCATCTATGATCCTCCCCAGTCCCTTCGGGCGGGGACAAAGTCGCAGGTATCCTGACCCGGTAACCCCTGATACCGGGCTGTGACAACATCCTAATTATAAACACAAAAGGAATTCAGTTAACTATATCTGTGTGTCTATGACCTCTTATGAAAAAAAAATAAGAAAGTGAAGCCAGAAAGTATCTGAGAATATGAGTTGTTTGAACAATGAGGACTGAGGTGACTGCATGAACAGAAAAACTCTCCAAAACATGTTCTGCTGAAGCACCTTGTAGCCAAAGGGGAGAATTCTTGTCTTTGGAACATTAATAAGATCTGAGTCTGCTCCAAATTGGAAAAAGTTGGAGAGAATTGACAAAAAGTTTCAGATGGAGCTCCTCAAATATTACTCTAAATAAGAGCTAGTAAAGTCCATGACTGCAGGATTAATTTGGCTGCAGAAGTCAGTTAAGATACGATACTTAAAATAGCATGAATATATGTGAAATAACAAATATAGCAAAATTCTTGTTACCTGTAACATCAGTACTAATTCTTTCAGATTCTTTTAGTACAACAGAGAATATGAAAAAAATGTTGAGTAAAAGGTTGACTTCAGAAGGATAAAATATTCTCTCAGGATTCAGAGTTCAGAGACTTCCATTACAAGTTTATGTTCTGCTGGATTTTGAAATCAGACTTCCGACTTCAGAAATAAATGAGAGAGAAAACAATAAAGCACCTACAGAAGTTAAATATCAATACTTGGCCATGAGACCACAAAGGACTTATGTGCCTGATACTCTTTGACATAAAAAGTTCTTTGCCTTTCAGTACCTTCCAGCTTTATATTCTGAGGGAATGGAAGTCATTCCAAGGAAATCCCAGCTTTTGGAGGGATATAATATTTTTTTTTTTTTTTTTTTTTTTTGTGTAGGTTTTAATGACCACTCTCTCAGCTTTTTCTTGAAGAAATATAGACCGTCTTGATTTTTTTCACAGACTTTGATTTTCTTTCTTTCTGGGGTGGTGAAATTATGGAAATTTCTGAAGTTTTCTTAAAGATTCCAGAAATATATGTAATAGAAGAGCATTGTCATTGGGATGGCAGTATGAGTCATAGTGTGCAAGTGTGCAAGCCAATGGTGGCAGTTCCTTCTTCATGAAATAACCTTTTATTTCATAACTTAGAATGATAGAACTCTCCTAAATCTGAATCTTGTGCTCAAAGTTGAGACTTCAGCTTTAACTTCATTTTCTCTGTTTTTTTGTTGTTTTTGTTTTTGTTTTTTTTTTTTTTTTCAGCTTCCACTACCTATTATATATAGAATAGAAAAATTACTATTATACTGTCATGCAAACTTCAAAAGCTCAATGCTTATAAGCCAATTTCACTTAAAGGTCATGGAAATTATCTCATTAAAATTCAGAACATTGACATGGTCTATGATGAAAAAAGACAAAACCTTCCCACTTTCTGGTTTGTTTGCTTTTTCTCAAGCCATTTTAAGAGATTACAGATCTCTCACCTTTCATACTTGAGCAGGTGGCTCTTTTTAGCTCAGCGTCTGCTTGTATGACCTTACCCCAGACATTGCTATGGTGAAAGCTTTTTTGGCTTAGCCTAGAAAGGCTAGGAAAAGGGACTGTTGTATAGATAGTCTTCCCCAAGTTTACAAAGCTTTTTATGTCAGTCTTTCAAGTGTCACATAAATTCTAGTATTCTTCATATCTGTGTTTCCAAAATCTATCCAAAATACAGAACATTTCCAAGATCCTTTGTACTCATACAGTTTTTGGTTATCACATGCATCAGATGCTAAAAAAAAGTCTGAGTAAGTTGTCTAAGATACCTTAGGGGGGAAAAAAATCACGAATGTTGTTCCCAGAGTTGAAATATTCACTGTGATGTGTGAATGTTTTAAGTAAACTTCTGTTCGCTTCCCCCACTTTGTGATACCCAACTTCCCCCATTCCCAGTTTTCAGCCTGGATTGATAAGCAGAACTGAGATCACCACATCTCTATGGAGTTTCTTATGGGTATCTGCCTCCTTTTGATTTCACTGTTCTTAAACAAAAATATCACAAATTGGCTGAGATCTTGAAAGAAGGGAATTAAACTAAGATTCACTTGTGGCTGTGCTCTCTAGTATGGTTTCAGTGTAAAGTAGCTGGAAATCCAGCATGACCCTTCAGCAGCTCCCCTGTGATGCATAAGAATGGTAAAAAGTAGTCAATCAATGAGCATGGTCAGAAGCACTATGGCTTGAAAAGATGCTCAGATGCTACTTTATACCTTTAGAATTTATATAATCATGAATGTGAGTTCATGATGTGGAAATTTTCAAGAAAAAGTGTGATAAAATAAAAACGTCATTTTATCAGTTTTAGGTAAACTGACTAGAATGGTCGTAAGCTTCCGGAAATATTAACTTGGAAAATGCCAAGTTCTGTTTCAACAATAAATTCTAAGTTATGAGAATGCAGTTTTGGAAGTCAAATATTTTTGAAAATCACCTTGATCTAATTTGAGTCCCATACCCAAAAGTACCTGAATAATACCGTAATACTATATAAAACATATTAAAAACATACATAAATATAACTCTGACAGCTCTTTGGAGTTGAGTGATAGCCATAATAGCTGCGTGATGCACACTCAATTGTCATACTCTCTTAGTGTATCTTTTGTAATAGTTCTCTATTATAGTAACTAATTTATCTCATACTCCAAATGTTCTACTGTAACAGTACAAGATTACCATTGAGCATGATAAATAATACTGCAAGTATTTCAATACATTGAAATAAGCATTTAACACTCTTAGCTATAGTCAAGCTTCATGCTTACTGCTTGTCCCCCACAAATCTGAATTAGTTTGCATACTGATAAACAACTACTTGCATATGCACTAAGCCCCATAAATTGGGCTACAGGTGAGATAAACTGCTTGTGTATTGTCACAATCCCTGCAAACTGTGTGATTAATGCTGAACTGGCAGATAGGACAGACCGAAACTTCTGAAGCTCCTTGATAAGATGGGCGCCTTTCAAGGTTGACAGGAACCATTTGGTTACAACAGCGTGTTCAAGCAAAAACAATGGACACTGTGTATGCTCTCAGAGCAAAGTAGAAAGTTTAACCCTAAGGAAGACCCACGACCACCAGTAGGTAATGTGCAGGCGCGAGTGGGTGGACACACAATAAGGAGTTTCCGGAAATAATTAAAATGTTCCCACCTAGTCTTGTGAAACCTAACAAATATGCATGATTTTACCCCATATAATCCTCATTGTCTGTTCCCTTGAGGTGCAAACTTGGAGGAGGGATCCCCCTTGCACCTGGTGCCATAACCCGTAACAAACATACCTGCTTTATAGCCCTCCCAGAGTAATAGAGTTTGTTTCCGCATGTCAATATCTAAACTGAAAATGTGAGTACTCTTTGATTTTGAGATCTATTCTTTTTTGTTTATCCCATGCAAGGTTTAAGATGTAAAAATTTGTGGTATTATGCTATGGTATAGAAATAATCTGATCAGTCAATATAAATTATAATCCTTCAAAAACTGATAATTCCAAAATTCTCATGGAAAAATTGACTTAAAAATATTGCCAGCTGTTCTGTTTTGAAAACATCTTGGGTATTTAGACTTCTAATTCAGCCTATGGTATTTAAGCTGTTCATTTTTTTTAATTTGATTTTTCCCATTTTCCATCCTTTAGAAAAGTATAACATATGATGTTAAAATGAGAAAGCACAGTCAAAACAGGAGACATTTTTTGTGTAAATGTTTTAATGATTTGAAAGATTTTTAATTTTTTTTAGAGCTATCAGCTACTGCAATGAGGCAGCTTTCCTTTGTTTTTGTGGTAGGAGGAGTCAAAAAAACAACTATTGAACAAGAGAATAATTGTTGCCTTTCAAATTGCTACCTGGAGAGAAAGGATAAGAGCAAGAAAGGATTTTGTCAGATAAACGGATGAAATGAAAATATGTTTTTTTTTTTTTCCTTATCTTTGATGACAAACATCTTTCTGAAATTCAGACTAATGAATATGATACATTTGAGCTTATTATTTGTTTCTAACAGTTTTTCCAGCTCAGTTTACATATTGTATGTTGAGTCACTGTTGTGGTTTACTGAGACAGTACGCAATTACAAGAATCAAAATGTATGATAATACAATAAATTCTGAGCATTCTCATTGTCTCTAGTGCTGCCAGTATATACTAAATTGGGGGCCATACACTCTTTTACTAATTTGGATTCTTCATAGAATTTAAACTATGGACCTTTTTTAAGGTTTCTGTATAGTATGTAATTTTTTTTTTTTTTAACACTTTGAGACAGTCTTTAGAGTAGTCCTCTCATGGAAACAGAGGCATACTTAAATCCCTTTGAATTTTCATGGTTAAAATAAGATGCTTATGATCTTATAAGATGCTTAAATTAGGTGAATTTGGTTAGAAAGTCCTAAGAGTGTGGGGAAAAGGAGAGATCAGCATTTATTTTCAATTTGCTTTTGCAGGGCAAAAGGGATGAAAGAGGTCACTTTTAAAACATTTCCATCAATCCCAATGTCTTAACTGTAATTTGTGAAATGGAGAAACAGCCAGCCTTTTATGTAGCATATGTATTAAGTAGAAAATATCTAAAACGCACACCCCCAAGAAAAAAAAAGTAGTTGTTTCTAACTGATATTGTTTGTACCCCATTATGAGCATTTTTTTAAATTTTATTTTGTACAATTAACATACTAGTATCAATGCACAGCATCAATTTGAGTATTAACTTCTTTACAAAACTATATATATATATTTTTTTTTTTTTTCCTGTCTAGTAAGAGCCTTGAGAACTGTTAGGAAAACAAACAAAACCAAGAAATTGGGGTGTAGGGTAGATAGGTGGAATTTTAAGAAACATGTTAGTAGCTGTTCTTCCAAACAGGGTTTCAAGAGAACTATGTAAAATGAGAAGTAGTTTCATGTAAACACAGTTAGTCATAAGTGACAAATGAACAATATTATTCCTTGACTCTAGTTGTTTTCAGATTTAACAGCTGTTTAAATCAAATACTTTATTCACAATTGTATGGTGCTGAAGAAGAAATCTGAATACCTGCATGGTTTTAGAAATTGTAAGTGGGGTTATGGGGGTGGCAAAGAAAAAGACAAAGTCAGGAAATCTTTTGAGACCAAATCTATAGAGACATTACCATAAGAAGAAAGTAAGTTTTTATGAAGAGCCATGCTGAATTTTTTGGGCAGCTTTTTCTGGAGTGTAGAAATAGGAAGTAATTTTGAAAAGTTCAGAAAAAAAACCAGAAAACATCTTATCTGAAGGGTCTCCTGTTGACATGCAGTTGTATGTGTATTTCTTCTGAAGGAACAAACCTTTACACAGAAGCAGGTAAGTGATTTTGCCATTTTATGAAAATAAATCAATGAAAATTGATTTTAATTTATTTTCATTGTTTGTCTTCTAATTTTTGGGAGTTTTCATGGCTATTGCTGACTGAGAAATATGATTCAACCATCATTATGCAAAGTGTATTTTAAACATATTGGCCCTCAAGAACATTTCTATCACAGTTGTATATAAACTGCTTATTTTTCAAAATGTTCTGCAAAACACTAATTCATATGCTTAGAGATATTTGCATGACTTACTAAAGCTAAACTAATCTTATTAATTAACACAGTCCTTTTTGTGATGCACTATCCCTGCTTCTCATATTGTTCATGTTTTATCAGTCAGTAATTTTTTTAATTGGATGACTAAGAGTTTAGTTGAAATCTTTTCCCCCCCCCCCAGATAATAAGGAATAGAATTTGGATTCTGGACCTGAAATACAAAATAATATGTATGACATATTATATTTATTAACTGTTACAGTTTGTAACATTGGAAGTTCAATGTCAGCATTGGCAACTTAATTATTCAGTCTTTGCATTTGATGATAATTCTAGGCCTCCAAGTTAAGATGCTTGAAATGTTCCAAAATATTTATTTTTTCCTTTGTAGGATATCCGTGTAGCTTTCATTGTATACGGTACATTTCATGCATCGTTTCCCCAAATAAGTCTGTGCATACCTTCATCAATAACATATCCAAAGCATTCCTATACAGTATTATTCAGTTGTGTACCAAATGCTCTTTGTGTTGTTTATTTTTGTCTTATTGTGGAATGTGAAGAAAAAGCCATAAAAGAAACTAGTCAGTTAAATATCATTTTCTTTGATAACTGTCTGTCTCTGCACAAGGATTCCCCAATGTACAGTCAAGCTTAAAAAGAGCTACAAAATAGCTTTGCAGGCTATAGCACCTTAAACTGGAAAACCTTTTTGCTATTTTTTTTTCTTCATGCCAGATAAATAGCAATTAGGTTGAGGTGAACTGGAATAGGATTGTGCTTGGAGTTGTAATCCGAAAAATCAATATTTCATTTGATGAAGTTGTTAGCCAGACTAGTGACCTAAAAATATCAAGAAAATCCATGTTTCGCTTTTCATTCCTATACTTGAGGTACAACAAAATATATTATCCTTGTAATTTCCTTTTTGGATAGAAACAGTGATGACAAAATCTCCATGAACCATTTTAGGCTAAAGGACAACAGGATATAGACAGAGCAAAACACTGGGGTCCTGTGTCTGACAGCACTGTCTCCACTCGCTTCACACTTCTTCATAATTCAAAAAATTGACCTACACAATCCTCTTGTTACAATGACATTCACTCTGTAAACTTCTGCACTTGCTTGGGTGAAAATATCCTGCATGTGGGGCCATCAATCCTCTAAGTAAGTAATCTGGAAGAAGTAAAAATAAGGAAAAAAAACCAGAAAACTACTTCTGTAAATTTCCCATGTGCAAACCCCTTCCCTGTGAAATTCTTTCCCTGTGTCTATTCTTTCCTACCACTTTGAACTAAAAAGCATAAACTGATACATTATCTTCAAATTCTTCTCCTGAGCTGAATATGGCTACAACTTTAGATCATAAATTTATCTTTCTTCAGAGGAAAAGAAAAGTAGTTTTCAGTTAATATAGTGTACACTATTTTTAACATCATATCTTTTATGTGTAGAATTAAGAAAAGACAATCATATTAATTTTGCATAGATCATCAAATGACTATTCAAATATTAGTATTTATCCCCAGTTGTAAATTATTAAATGATATATAAAATGAGCCAGAACATGTGCAAAATCTCAAAATACTTTAATTTCCCCTTCCTCTTCCCTTTACATTTCAAACTTTTACTTAATTAGAATTTTCTGTCTGGTATTAGTAGACGAAAATAATAAGCTATGCTGTGCCAAAATTCTCAAAATGCCTGTTGCCAGTTTCCAGTTCTCCTAAATTACTTCTGTCTGGTTTATCTACATTTATTAAGCACCACACTTTAAGCTGGGATTGCTCCTCAGAAATATGTGTTCTCAGGAAGATTAGCAAAACTGAAGCGTGTATGGGAAGGGAGCAGAATGTTTAATAATGCAGTCCCACAGTCTTTTTGACTCTCTGCAGGACTTGCTTATGGAAGTAGTCAAGAAAAGTCTCTGCAGCTTTAGATGTTTTTTTCCCCCTTTTGAATAATTTTTGACAGTTAGCAAAAAGGTGTCATCTCTGCTTGCAGGGAGTGCATAACATTTAGTGCATATAGAGCCTAAGGTAAAAAAAAAAAAAAAGCTGCTACTTTGCTATATTTCCATTTCAAATTTCATATAACAGCATGGAAATGTCATATCTGACACTTTTTCAAATCCCTTCTATTCCTCAATATAATTGTTATCTCTCCATTTCCATTTTGGAAAGCTCGAAACTAAGGGTCAGCTACTCAGTTTGGGGTAAAGTATCAGGGCTCCTGGAGTTAAGGCAGCTTACTCCAGCTGAGATCTGCCCTGAGGAACATAGAAAAGGAATCTGATAAATAAGCTTTGTAAGAAGACTTTTATTTGACCTTTATCAAAGCAAAACATTAAGAATTCACATTATGGTTGTCTGTGACAATTGCACTCAAGAAGGGATTTGATGTTTCAGAGAAAATTTGTCTAACGTAAGGCAAAAAGTTGCATAGCAAAAGTATTAAAAGATATTTCCTTCTGAGTAGTGGTATTCTCATCTCTACAGCTCTCACAAACATGGGACATGATTACATGGGAGGATTTGGGACCCTACATTTCTTATCTGCTGATATTTTTCCTCTTGAAAACAGAAAGGAAGAAAAAAAAAAAAGATGATGATAGAAATACCTGATAGAAATACCTAATAGAAATGTGTGAGATTTCTTTTGGGAAATCAAACTGGACAACATGTATTTTATGCTTCTGTGAGGACAGGGAGGAGCTGGTTATATAATCTAAAACTGAGGCTAAGAACAAGATGGCAAGAGATGGAAAGAGAAGAAATGGAGTGAAATTCTCTTTCCTTCCCAGGGACATATTAAAATGTGTCTAAGGTATCTTCTTAAAATATTAATTCTATGTGATTTTGTGATAAAGGTCAGAAGAAGAAGGAAAAATGCTTAACTAAAAATCTCACTCTGTTCTGGTGACTTGAACCACAGTATGGTCATTTCCACTGCTCATGTTTGAGTTTGAATACAAGTGAAAGTATTTAATGTGTCCTTCTGAAAGTGTTAGGGCCTTTTGGCTGGGGAGAACCAAACAAACTAACCAGCTCTTGTTTGAGAGGGATAGAGCAGTGTCTGTTTGGGAGCTCATTCTTTTCTCTGCTCTTCCTGGCTGTAGGACTGTAAAACACAGCTGTAGACACTTGAAACTTAATTCTAATCTTAGACATGCAGGTATGCTAAAACGCAAGCAGCTGGTTGAAATATCCACCTTGGCCCACGCAGTCACTAATTTTTGATGCTCATGCGTACATGGTTGGTATAATTCTCAAAGTGTCAAGTCTGCAGCATCTGCAGAAGCAAAGTCCGAGACTAGGAAAAACATACATTTCAGAAGTACTAGCTGAAAGATTATTCATATTGTATGTCACAGCTTTTTAGGTAAATTCAGGTAGTAAGCTATGTAAATCAACATTCATATTTGTAGGCTTTGGATTTCAATTTGCTGAAAGAAACTAATAGAATAGATAACTTTCATTGGTTTTCATTATTTTTTGCAAGATTAGAATCAAAATTTTTGCAAGATTAGAATCAAAATTCTACCTGAGTTTCTGCTTACTATTCCTGCAGCAACTACAATACATACTATGCTACGTAGGGAAACCTTAATTTTAATTGGGGCAGTTATCCTGACATTTAATATATTAAGAAACAAGCAGTTTTTACTGATGAAGAAACTTCAAATGCATCAGTTTTGCTGCTGCAGTTCAAGCTTCAAAATGTCCATCATTACCAAAGACTCCAAAACCCAGCATATTTAATGCATAGATTTTGGAACATTATTAATTAAAAATCCCCACTGTATGTTATAGGAAAATGTATATAGAGAGATAGGAATCAAAACCATTGGAATTTGAAAGTTGCAATAGATAAATAATGTATTTCAGTATATAATCACTTTCATATCCTTAGTGACTTAATGTTTGCTTTTCAGTTGCTTTAAAGAAATGCAAAATTATTGGAAACTCAAAACTTTCAGGGCTGCTGTTTGTTTATGAAACAGAACATGGCAGGCTTTCTTGAGGAAGAAGCTAGATGCTTGTCCAGATTGTTTTTCCCTTCTAAAACCTAGCCTTAATTAATGTTGGCTGGGGAAAAAAATAGCTACAGTACCCAAAAAAATACAGATGTTTTAAGTTCTGGAAAGATAAAGCAAAGTCCATTACACGTGTATAAATAATGCAAATAAAATAGAAGTAGTATAGAAATAAAAACAATGTACAAAAGTACAAATAATGCAAGTGTGTAATAACTGTGGTAGTTTCAGGAAACACAAAGTCATAAGCATAAAAAAAACCCTCTCTTAAACTGAGAGGTAGCTGTAGGCTAAATAGTTTTATGGCAAGTTTTAATTATGAAAACCTTTATAGATATCTATAACTGGCCTTTGGTGCTGGAAAACATCCTGCCTAGGTTTGAACTGAAGCTGAATGAAAATGAGAACAAGATTGCTAATGAAAATTCAAGAATGCTGAAGTTAGAAGTGTCAGAATTAATGTAGGATGCAATCATTTGGGTTTCCCTTTATTATAAAGATATTGAACATATGTTGCCATTGACACTGTGTCTAATGCACACGTCAAGTGGGAGTAAAGAGAACCTCAAGCAAATCTGTGACACCATGAGATAAATTTTCATGACTTCAGTTTTATGTGGTACTTCCTGTATTCAAAGCAGACTTCTTACTAGCTTCAGTTGCAGTTTTATGTGGGATCTCTAGGTAATGAAGTACATAGAATGACCACTTTGGGAAAGTGTGATGTTAGTGACTTACTTAGCATTGCGTCTGGTGAGAGAGGTGAGGACCTGATTCAGTCTTTCTTTTATCAGGGCCATATCGATGTACAGCCAAACTTTTATCAAAGCTTTCTGTCTGTGTGTCAGCCATCTCTTGCCTCACACAGCATATGCTCCAGCTAATAAAATACTAACTTTATCAACATGTCATCATAAGTGTCTTCCAAAATACCATGCAGTGAGATGGATATTTCAGCAGTAGTAAACACACTTGCCTATACAAAATGTGATGAGGTGACTTGCAGACCTGGAAAGCTGCAAGCTCAGAGTGATATTTCCTTGCCTTTTTCCCTTTACCTTCAGTCTGGTTCACCAACAAGTGATTCTGATTTATTGCTACCATAAGCCCCTGTCCTGTCCCTTTTCCAATCCCTCCAGTATGCTATTCAGTCCATTCAAGTTCCAGTCCAGTGGATGATAGCTCAGTAAAGAGAATGACATGCATCACCCTTTCTCTGAAATACACAAATTTTTATAATTCGAGTCTTTCTTCGTGTGCTTGGTTTGTCTAGGATTGGGTTGGTTTTCACCAGGAGCTAGGAGGGAGCTACAGCCAGGATAGACAACCAAACCAGCTGGTGGGATGTTTGATACCATACTGACATCATGCCTGCTGTAAAAGAGCAGGGGACGGGCTGGGCAAAGCAAGGGCTCTAGCAGTGGTTGTTCTGTTGGTGCAGGTTTTAGGAAGTTCAGTTTTATATCACTGGCTGTATACAGTGTTTTGTTACTGTTATTGTTATTAGTATTGTTTCTTCTCCTCTTGCATTGTTCTATTAAATTTTCCTTATCTCAGCCTGCAGGGTTTCACCTTTTTTCTCCCTATACTCCTTCCCATCCCACTGGTGGAGGGGTGGGGGCGAGGGAGCATCCATGTGGTACTCAAATCCTGGCTGGATCTGATCCACAACACTACTTTAAACCCAGTACCCTCTATCAGGAGAGTTTAGTGCCTGTTCTTCCAGGCTCTTCATTTCATCTGACTTTCCCCTGACTTTTGATTTTCAGTCTCCGTTATCTCTTTATATGACTTTTCTGTTCCTGACTCTCTCTGATAAGGTTAGTATCAAGTATATCTGTTTATACTGTGATTTTCCAGTCAAACCCAAGACTTCTTTCTCATCCTTTTTTTCAGAGTTGCAGTTTTCTGCTGCAAGCTAGTTGCCACTTCTTGCCTAGGTAGTTTAGATCTCCCATTTCTGATTTCTAATCCTGGATTTCCAGTATCCACACATCAGCACCTTTTCCTGTTTTTGACTCTCAGTTACAACCTGGTCTCCTAACCTGCCTTTTTTCCATCTTTATTCAAATGCAGCCTTTTTAGGCTGATTTTAAATCTTACAACTAACACTGAAATCATTATGTGGCAGTTAATTGATGCCAGTTGAGAATCTGGGCATATTAGGGTTTAATTGCTAGTGGTATCTACTGTGGATGTTTCCTGACATTTCCACCTATCAGACCCTCTTTTTAGTGGTTTATAACTCTGCAACACTTTAGAGATGAAAGTTTCCATGCTGCATGTCTGCCTCAGGCTATACTTAGCTAGTTCCACTAAGAACAGTGCAGTTGTTTCCAGGAACAAGGCTGTGGAAAATGCAGCAATTGTTCACACAGATAAAATACCAATGTTAAATTAATTTTTATCAGGCTTCACCTATTGTTGTTATGACCACCACAGGAAAATCCACAAAGGAAATTAATTATTTTGTTAGAGAAGGTTATATGCTAGCAGTGGTCCTATGCAAAACTGAGCGTGATCAGGTAACTGAAAACTTCCTCATAATGCAGGAGCACAGAGCAGAATTAGGGCTACAGAAGCAACTGCAGTCTAGCCTTAATTTTCTGAGTTTATTCACAACTTAATAATGTTATTTTAAGCTCATGGTATGTCTGCTATGTGAAGCAGCAAGTTTAGCAAAAATACCTGCATAATATTTGTTGCCTACATTCCTAATACATAACATCTCGTTTATAATCTCTGTCCTAATACAGCAGTGATAGAAACTGGAATCAGATAGGAAATCTTTCAGTAAGAATCCTTATTTCATCTTTTACCTTTAAAATAACCTTCAGTGCTAGGTAGTCTTTTAAATTAGATCATGTTTTAAATTATGTCAGCTGAGGTTGTTTTATCCATATTCTTGTTTATCCATATTCTTGTTATCTGTGCCATTAAAATAGGATTTCTCCCTTGAAATAGCACATATGATGCAGTTAGGGATGATTGATAAAAATGCTATCTCCCAGTTTGCTGTGAGGAGATCAGATTCTGATCTCATTTATTTTTCATTGTGGTGAAAACATTGCCAACAAAGCTCGTGTTTGACTTGTATAAAGATGTGATCAGATGCTCACTTGAATGTCTTCAACACTTAAACATGATATACTGCTTGAATTAACAGGTGCCCTTTCAAAAATCAACATAGTTCTTCATAAGCACATTCATATTCACAAATACCACCAAAACTTCAGTTTCATTATTTGGACATTCACATGGGGCTATATCCATTAGCTTCAGTGATGAGCTGAAGCTCTTTAGTGTTATAGCCTCAGTTTTTTTTGACTTAGCTTTCTGAGTGGTCATTGGTTTAAAATGTATTATGTCAGAGATGCGTGTGGATTTATCAGAGATTAAATGGAAGTATGCACCTAAACCCTATTAAAACTCAGAGTTAAGCAGCTAATTCTCTGGCAGTTCTAAAGACTTGGTGATAGCTGTTGCATAAGCCAATTCCAACACTCATTTGGGTCAAAAAAATAATTTTTATTTGCATTCCTTTTTTCTCTTTTACTTAGTTCTCTAGTTTATTTCCAAATCCAGGAAAAATGTTACAGGATCTTACACTCAGCAGCAAAGATAGTGAACACTAGAACAATCCAAGGGCATGGGCTCACTGTCTACATTCCTCTGTTAGTCTTATGAGAAGCACTGTGTATATATATCTGTATTATATAGAGATATATATTAATTTTCATATAAATGCATGATGTTATTACCTATATAGAAGCAAAAGTTTAACAGACAGTATGGGTTTGTTTTATTTCTAGCTTACACTGAAGACAGTAGGTCACAGGAATACACTGAAGTTCTATCCTCTCCCAAATCAAAACCAATAGTATATTTAAGATGCACTGTAAGCTTTTCATTTTGCATATACACCTTGGTGCATACGTTCTGTTAAGGTATGTGCTGATCTTAGACACTACTGCCAGCAGTGCTCTTTCACAGCTTACAGAAGAAAATATACAGTATTGAGAAGGATGTATTAATATGCAGTGAGAAGCCCAAATGATGTTCCTCCTGGAGATCAGCATGCCTTTAGGTTGCTATGAATTACAGTTTTTAAGAACTGGAACAGTGGTAGCCAAAACCCTTGTGTTAAAGCCAGTCATGGAGTGTAGAATGAGCTGTCAGCACCTTCTTAACGAGACAGATCATACACAAAGGGCAGTGTGCATATGAAATAAAGGGGAAGGGAAGAGGTGCAGTAAACAAGGATTCAACAGGCAAAATGAGAAAGTCTCTGCTTCCCCAGCAGATAGAGTTCAGCCATAGATGGCAGAGCTCTTCCTTGAACCTGACAAGAGACTGAATAACAATAGGAAAAATACAACTTCTCAGATTCATCTGAGTGTTAAAATAATTGTATTGGACTTTTTCAATGCTTTCTAGGAAGAAGATAAGCCTGAATCAAGCATATTCATAGAACTTTCTAGTTTTACAAGATTCATATCTGAATGCAGATTCTAGAACTAATAGCAGCCACCTCAGGGAATGGAGCTGTGTCACATGGTCTGTGATTTGTCCAAAAATAAAATTAATGCAAATATTAGGGATGCCTAATTAGTACTTGCACAATAATGACTAGCAATAATTTGCAAAAATACCTGTTCCTAATCATAATCTTATGACTAACTTCAGACATAAAAGAGTACCTTTAAATGTCATTGACTAAATTCAGATAATGAAAATGTACATTAAATGATCTTACAAGCTGTTCACAGATGTTTCATAAATAGAAACAGAATTATAAATAAAATCAGTAAATGATGTGTTGTAAATTATTTGTTCAGCTGTATTTATTATTCAGTATGGCTCATTATTAAAGTTGTTAAATCTTTTTTTCTTTTTTAATTTAGGAAGACTATTTTATTGCCTGAACCAAGCCTTATAGCAATTTAATTATTTTTTAAGTAATATGATTAAAATTTTTCTGTAAGAAATTGTAAAGCATATAAATCAAATCTCCTGTTTTTAGTATGTCCACCAACATGAGCTATTTGATTTGAAAGTAACACATAAGATTTTTTTCAAAATTTGAGTAGTAGTAACAATAATAGAATCTAATTATTTAATTACTGCACACAGACAGCATCCAGATTTAAATTCTAGGGATTTTTATTGCTGTACAAATTTGTTCCTTAGTCATTTATGATTTTTTTTTGGAATTGCTGTCAGATGTTTCTCTTGTGGTTTGTTCCTAATTTCTAGCTAAGAGTAATCAGGATTGCTATTATCTAGCTTGAACTCCACGGGTTTGTTAGGCTTCCTATTGGCAGATTTTGACACTCAAATATAACTCAGTTTTGTATACCGACATTAATCTCTATGGAAATTATTATAAACCTTAGGCTTTGGGACTAAATACCAGAGTTCACTTTGAATGGTATCAGGAGTACCATTGGATGATCTGTCAGAGCGGAAAGTCTGAGGAATGTTGGTCAGTCCCTGAGATTGAACTGGAATCTGGTTTTGGCAGTCCTGTAGTTTTCAATCATACCTGGAATGTGTCTGCTCATCAGGCTAACTTTATTACTTATCTAGCAGTGCATATCATTATAATGTTTTATGAGCTAATAGCTTTTTCCCCTGTTTTTATTAGGTCAAATATAGGGACACCACTTTCTCTGCAGATTTTTTTTTTAAATTCAACTTTTTGATGGGTCATAAAGGTCAATAATAAATCATAAAAAGCCACTGTTATTATCTTTTCCACTTAGTATTGAATACATTACTTTAAAAGTGTTATTGCTTTTCTCAGAATAGATGTTTTAACATCATCACCTTTTCATGCTCCTCCTTTTAATCCCATTAGTACCTGAGTGATGCTAGTTCTCTCGCCATCCAGCAATATTGCATCTTTGTCATATGACTGCAGGAAATGCATGGATTTCATCTTCAGAATAAACAATCACTGTCCATTAAGGAGGACAGAAGGGATGTTTCTGTTATATAGATAATTTTTTTATTACATTCATTGAGTAAATCATCATGAAGCACCTTGCAAAAACAGGATTAGGAGGTCTGTCTGTGAGTGTGGCATGTGGCTCCCATCTAAGACCCACATGAGGAGAAAGTGGAAGAAAATGCCTGTGGGTTTGTTTAATTTTTGTTGTCAGGGTGTGTGTGTGTTTCTGAAAGATAAGGGCAGCAATTTCCAAAGTCTGCCTTTAGTCAACTGCCTGCTAGTGGGATTTTAACTGGAGTTTGCCCACACCTATTAAATACGCTGAACCTTTTTAAATCCAAATGTTGTTGCCTTTTTAAGAAATTAATCAGTTTTATCAGTAGTGTGTGTATTTTGACATATCTGAGCTAAATTAATCCAGTACTTCCTCAACAAACCATGCATTTCAGTTAACATATGTGACGTAAGAGGATGTGTTCCTATGTTTGTTGTAAAAAAAAAAAGGGCAAGAGGAGGATCAGAGGAGAGGTAGACAATCAAGAAATCTGCAGAACAAGTTATTTCATGTTTCACTACATTCATAATTATTGTTAATGTAGGTATTCTTTGTTTACTCATAGATATATTTGGTCTGGTTATTGAAACCTATTTTGTTCTTGATTTAGAAGTATTTGATAATAATTCACAGGGTAACTTAATGTAGCACAAAAATGGTTCCATTTATACATTCTAACTTTTCTGACTTTCAGTTCTGTTGAATTTTCCTATGATCTTGCACTGCAGAAATGCAGAAGGAAAGCACCCAATTTACCTTCACTATAGTATAATTTATTTTGTATACATTCATCAAATCTTGTCTTC
Organism: Merops nubicus; assembly: GCF_000691845.1. Lineage (NCBI taxonomy): Eukaryota > Metazoa > Chordata > Aves > Coraciiformes > Meropidae > Merops > Merops nubicus. Next base: position 30,339 of record NW_008620884.1, on the reverse strand, counting down.
TAAATTTGCAGTGCAGATATTTTAATTTCTGTCATACGGAAGTTTTTTCATGTTCCTAATAATTTTTATGACTGCCTCTGAATCTGTTTAATTTCTTGCCTTTTTATTTTTATGTTGAAATAAATTATGCTTTTAATAATGCTTAGAATATACAAATTTCTTACCAGGCTTTGAGTTACAAGCTATCATGTATTGCTATTTTCAAAATTGTCTTTGGAGACTTATAAAAACACTACATTTCTTCTTTTTTTAACTCTTTGTCCTTTTCACTTCTAGTTCTTTCTTCCTCTGAATTTGAACAAGCTCTTTGGTTTTAAATCTTTTGCACATGAATGGGTCATATAGAATCCTAAAAGATGTTCCATTGGCTCTTTTTCTTTTTTTAATCAAATGCAAATATTATTCGTGTATGAGTGCAGTATCTGATTGTTGTGAATTACACTCATATATTTTCAGATGCTAACCAGTTGTGGTTTTTTTTATACTAACCTGTTTTCCTATTAATAGGACATCTATTTGAGTAATACTACTTTTAGAAATTTATTCCTGAAATGAAATACTTCTGACATATAAATATTACATTATCTATTTGAGAAATCCCCAAAGTCCATGGACCACTCCTGTCTACATGGAAGATAGTGGAGTAAAAATTTCAAAAAGTGTAATTTATGTTAGTTGAATAAATGAGATGGAAAGCAGCCAAATGGAAAAGCAAGCCAAGATGCCTATCACAAGAGAAAACCAAAAGAAAATGTGAACATTCAGATGTGTAGAAAACATTAAAACCATGACAGGAAGGCTGATAATTAAGTAGAATGAACTGGTTTGTGAGAAAAGATTCTGAAAAAGACTTGTGGAAAGTGATAGGTGAAGAGGCCAAACAATAAAGTAGCTGAAGAAAAAATTCAGAAGACTTGACAATGGATGGTAAGCACAGAAATCCATAACTGTTGATAAACATTGTTCTTATTTAAAGCTCCAGGCTGATGTAGGTGTAGAAAATGATTCTTTGATTTTAATTTAGCCAGGCTTTTCTAGATGGAGTTGTATAAGCTTTGATGGAAGATTGCTGTTATGCATCACAACACTAAATAGTGCTATTGAGTGCTTCTGATCTTCTTGTTAATTTTCCTTGTTAGAAATCTGACAAATATCATTTGAATTCGTTGTTCTTTCTGTGAAACGAGTTGTTTCCTCAGTGTGTGGAATCAAAAAACCCCCAAACCTTAACATGTCATCAGTTGTCTTATCAGGATCTGTATAGGTTCAGTCACTCTAGTATATCTTTTCCTTTTGTTAGGCAAGTTGTTACTGTACCTAGGAAATTCAAAAAAAGCCCATAACTGTCTCATTACAGTAGACAGACTTGTAACAAAAAAAGACTCTTCTCCAAACAGACCATGGTATAATACAAGAAGAAGGCATAGTTCTAGAAATACTTTTCATTTGCATGTGCCAAGCAGATCTGCCAAAGGAGGGAATTGCACATGTTCCCTGCTTCCAGCCATTAGTTTCTGTCTCTGTGCTGCCCTGTCCTTTTGGCTGGCATGGGTGTTTGAATGGTTGTACCGTGGACTGGATGAATCAGGGAACTGGTCTAGTTGAGAGGCAGCCTAGAAAGAGAAGTGTTCACTGCCCAGTTCTGTCTCTTCTCCATAGGAAATAAAATAAAATTAATCATAGAAAAGTGCAACTACACTTATTCCAAGCATGTTTCATAAACTTGTTCTTAAAGAAACTTGAAGAAAACTTGTTTTCAGAGGTAAGCTATTCCATTTCTTACTCATTTTGTTATTAGCGTGGTTTTGTATGTCTGATTTAAATTTCTTCGTTGCATTATTAACTTCATATTCTTGTCCTATTTTCTGTGAACATGGATAGCAGATGACTCTTTTTCTTCCACTTTCTAATACTTGATGACTTGTATTTGCTTTCCTTTGTCTCTTTCCAAGTCTAAGCAGTCCTTATTTGTTTATACCTTCCATTTAGTCTATTTTTTCTAGCCTTTGAGTAATCTTACTGTTTTCTGATTAACGTTTTCCTTGAACAAAAATGTCTAAAGCTGTACATAATTTCAGCTGAGAACAGACCGATTTTGAGGAAAAGGTAATACCAACAGGGAACAGATCAGGAAACCTGCGTTATTTTAATTGTTAGAGAGTAATCCTTTGCTTCTTTTGTGAAAACCCCTTGCGTAGATGTAAGGTGTTATCTATCACTTTCTTCCGCTTCTTTTGATCTTTGATAGGACAAGAATTCTCAGTTGCCATATATGACATATCATACTTAGTATTTAAAATCAAGACAGACTTAATTTATAAAATGTAAGTGCTTATGTTGGAAAAATCCCAGCTTCAAAATTCGGATTCCAGTCTGGCTTCTTACAATTATATAAAAACACATGATACAGTAAATGCTCATTTTAAAGTGAAATTGAAGTAGAGGATAGTTTAAAAGCCATTGTTATATTGTTGGCAATATTGTCAGTGTACATTACAGGAACTTGCTAGAAAAAAATTTGTACCATTTATTTTCCATTTTAATTCTCTTTTGTACCCACTTGTTTTCTGTTTTGCTATAAAATGGTGTTAATACAGCATAAAGTCTATTAATGCAGCATAAAATGTTATTATGAAATATATTGCCTGAGATTCTAGAAAAAAAAAAATATAAAACGAACATCCCCTCTAAACCTTCTTTAAATTCAGTCATAATAATAATAATCTGAAATTGTTGCCAAAATATTTGTTAAAACCATTTCCTTTTTCTGATATTTTCAGTCAAAACCAAATTAGGCAGCACAAAAGTGAAGTAAATCTCCTTAGTGACATATCTGAAGGCTTTTACAAAAAAATAGCTGCAGACACTAATCATGTCTTTCTCGCTAAGGCCCAGAATCAATATGCAATCCAATTGTTAAGGAGAGGAGCGCTGCATTTTCTCAGTTGTCTGGTCTTTGGGATCCTCTCCTGGTTGCCCTCCAGATATCACTTTTTTTGTTTTAAGAGGGACTTTGGCGTTTCCTGCCATGTTACAGTTTTCTCCTGACCCCTTTGACATTTCCAGATGGCTTTGTACATGGTCTCCTTTCTGCTACAGATCTCAGGGGGATCTTGCTCACAAATCAGAAATCAACTTCTATCCTTGTGATGATCCCTTTCCTGATCCTGTGACGATCTGCTGCCCACTCTGGTGTGGAAACAGTGGTTTCTTATTTTGATCCTTATCTAGGAAGAGTTTGTTGAAGAATGAGGCTATTATTTTTAAACAGTCTTAGTCACTAAGGAATGCTTGCATGTTAAATATATTCATTTATTTTTAGGTCAGTTACAGTGGAGGAATGAATAGAAATATCCCGTGTCTCTACAGCGGCTAAACATTTTGAAATGCCAAACCACAGCCCAGGGCTGTTAGAGTGAATAATAAATACTATAGCTGCTTCACCTGCAGTAACATATTGTGTACAATTTTGAATGGCTTTTCCAGTACCTGATAATACAGAAGGTAAAGACTATGAATATTTGGTAATATTGTTATATATTGGAAATAATCCAATTAGTAATTCAGTTACTAATAGATATAAAATATTTGATTATGTACCATTTTTCATCTGGATATTCCTTAAGAAAAAGAAGCTGAAAATTGATTTTTAAACTTATGAAATGCCTAAAATAATTTATGAAATAATTTAAGCATCACATTAAAGAGAAACATAGTTTTAGCTTCCTCTTATGTAGTTTTGTATTTATTCATTTTAGAGCAATGTATCATAGAGACATTAACTGTTTGGTACAACATTTGAAGATTCTGTCCTGTGGAAGAAGAACGATGAATATAATACAGATAACAAATCTGAATATGCCTAACACATCTAATTAATATATGAGCTAGGACAAATTGCCTTCTTCAGCATTTATGAAAAATAGATACAAAAATGTATGTATTCTAGTTGGTTTCATTTTTAGAAAAGGATTAATCTTGGGGCACAAGTTGTTGCAATAGGAATAGTATGTCTGACAAACTCTTCTGGTTTTTCTTAGGTACTAATATTTTAACTGCTTCTATCCTTTTTTTGTTCCTTGATGTTTTGTTTTCTTTTGTTTTTCCCACAAGTAAAATTAAAATCTGTCTTTATATGCTACAAATTTAGTAGACATTTGAAAAAATGTCTTTGTCTCTCAGGAGATATCAGATACCACAGATTTTCAGCTGTGAAAGCGTAGGCCCTGCTATTTCTGGTTGTTTTTAATACTAACAGCACTGCCATGGGTGCTGGCAATAATTGCTAAGTTCACTGCTTCATCTTTATTTCATTTTTCTGTGTTACCTCACCTAATTGTTAACATCTGATAGTCTGAGCAAGGTCCTGATGCTGACAAGCACAGGCACTCCTAGCCTCATCGACTTCTATGGGAAAAGACATTCATTGTCACTACCAGGAATTGCTACTAAATTAACATGGAAAAGTACTCTGCTTCACTTAGAGCTTCACTCTGAGTCCTAAAGCAGGGTTCATACCTTCTCTTAGAGAAACAGAATAAAAGGGGAGGTTTTAGTCTCCACAAAATTTCATTCTCTTATGTCATTTCATATCAACTATGGTTAAAAAAGGTTCCTCTGATGTTCTGATTTCGCAGATACATTCTTTAAACTGGCATCCAAAACAATGGCTTAAGGCTAAGAAGTTGATAGGGCAGAGCATAATACATTATCTAAGACAGATTTTGATATTTTACAAACAAAAAAAAAATTAATTTGCATCAACCTGACAGAGAGAAAGCAAATACTGAGGACAATAAAATGTCATCTTTTGGATTGCTGCATGCTACAGAACTTGAATAGGGCTTTCAGGTTATGTAGCACTGACATTTTTCAGATCATCAGTTTTTTGTGAGTTCACAAAGATTGACATTGTATTATAGGGAATATTTAAAAGATTGAGAGTTCATTAATATAATTTCAAAGCACAATCAGTAGAGAACACTTTTATGAAGAGTTTCAAAGATAATCATAGGTTCAATAGCTTTTTATTTCTGTGTGAAAAAAATGAAACAAAGCGGTGAATATTAATATAAACTAGATCTTCAGGTTCTCTTTGTATTCCAAATGAACAAATTCTAAATTACATGTAGATGAACACATTAAACATCTGATCTTTGAAACACCTAGCTTTCAAGTGAAATTAAAGATATCTTAGGTAACTCTTTACATTGTTAGTTTACTTTTCCATATTTTCAAATGAGATCTACCATCAAGCTTGTGAATCAAATGAAGCCACTCATCATGTAATCATTCCTTCTCCTCACAGTATACAGACAAGTAACAGTTTACGATGTGTAGAATTTTACTGTGTGTGTAACAAAAAAACAAAACCAAATAAAATAAAATTACTAATGTTCACAAATCTCAGCTGGGACACTGTGTCATTTACTGGTTTTATGAAAGACCCTTAATTAAGCGTTGGGTATATCTTTTCTCCATTGCTCCTGACTAGCTCTCTCTGCTATGAAGAGGAAGCGGAATCATGAGATTTGTTGACAGCAACCGGTCTTTTCTCCAGGGACCGGTTTTTGAAAACCTTTGCTAAAGGTGACAAATTTAGTTCAGTTACTTAAAGAATTAAAATTAAAAGACTCTACAAACAATCCGTAACACTTTGGTTACTACTTATTAAAACAGAAAGGAGGTAATGGATCATAATCAATAAACAAATGAGTAACATTGTTAAAAAATACGTATAGCTCAAATGTGTAGGAAGAGAAAATTCAAATGATGAAAGAAGCCAACCTTGTATTGACATTCTTGGAAATTGTGTCTGGAGGTTTTCTTCAGTCATTTCCTTTGGTTTTGTAATAACAGCTTTCAAGTTATCATGTATAAAATTGGTCTCTTTCAGGAACTATGATTTTTTTTCTCTTCAGTGGACAAGATGTTAAAGAACTTCATTGTCTCATACTAAGTATACTGTCTCAAACTGGTATTTCTAAAGGGATTTCTGTCAAACTCACTATACCCTCAGGCAACCTAAAAAATCAGTGTGGCTTTTTGGATCTTGGCTGGGCTCTAGAAAAGTCTGTGCTGTCTAGGACAGAAGTGAAAAGGCAGCATCCAGGACCACCTGCCTGGCCAGTCTGGTATCTACCCAGCACTGGCAGATAAGCTGAGCACCTGCTTACCACCAGCTCTTGTATGTCCATGCTGCGAGGCCAGAAAATCATGGCCTAGGGCTAATGCTTCTTTTGAGCCAGTACTGTTCTGCTGCACCTTTATAGTTGCTGCTTTCAGTAGCCTAAAAACATTTCACATGGTTGTACAGTTTTGAGTCACAAGCCAAAAGGTATGAGCCAGGTCTCTGCATGCCAAGAGGAGAAAAAGCAATTTTAAAGATGAATCTTTAAGTGGATAAGGTCACTAAACTTTACAGTCCTTTAGAACTGGGAGGAAAAAAATCCTTCCTAAGTGACAAAGGTTCTGATGTATTTTTAAGCAAGGTGTGGAAAAGCATGTTATCTGGGAAATGCTCTATTTTAATAGTGCTACAAAAATGTTAAAATGTAGGAGAAAAGATAAGTGAATACTCAGAAACAGAACAGAGTGTGACTTGTTTATGTAGAGCACTAATTGCATGTTCCCAAAACCATAGAGGAACAGATCTATTTTTGTAGTCCACCTTATTTTTTTATGTGATATTGAGCAGATTTTCAGAACACAAGATTAGGTTTAAGAGTGTTCAAAACCTATGAGGAAGACCTTATTTTCAAAAATCTCGACTTTACATTTAGGTATGAAAGCAAATGTCCTTATTTCTTTTTTATTATAATTTTTGTTATAATCTAGTCATGGGCTTACAGTTACTGTGTTGTCTGGGAATGATCTGAAAAGGCAGCATGTATTTGGCAATAGCTTTGCTTGCCTTACCAGCTCATGTCAGACTTCATTGTACTTAAATTCTCTTCCTGAAGACGCAGTCTTTTCGTGAATGTTTCATTAGCTTTTTAATACTTGATGTTTTTATCCTTCTGTTTTATTATTTCTTTTTTCCTTTTGAAGGCATATACACATTCTCATTGCAGTAAGACTAATTCACTATATTCCTGTTACCAAAGACTGATGGATGTCCATGGCTTACGTACAGAGAGCAGACTGCATATTTGCAAAGGCATTAAAACTGAGCAGCCTGTACTGCACTTAATATTGTTCCCAACCAGTGAGTTAATAATATCTGTTATAAACACAAGGCGATGCTTTGTTCATCACTGACACTGATAAATACGGCTTTCAGTTGTTTTGGTGATTTCCTCTTTTGGTCTCTGCTCCTTAAGGAATGAACAGTTAAAATTACTGCCAGCTTTTCCTTCTGATGGTGTTAGCTCATTGTTTGCCATGACCATTTGGTCAGGATGGAACTACTGGAAAAAATAACCTTCCTGAAAATGCAAAGTGCTGCCAGCTTTGAAGAGAAATGGCACACGGTGCACATTTGCTGTTCAGTGTTTGCGTTTCCAGGGTCTTTTACAAAGGACAGCTTTTTCTACTGCTGTTCATATAGCTGGTGTGTTTGCTGGATGTGAACCACAATATTAGCAAACAAGTCTAATGCAGCCAGTGACATTCAAAAATCAGATGAATCCATGACCTGAGTCTGCAAGGGGTCTGCATGAAATAATTTCAAAGCCCGCTGGTATTAAATAGAGGTAAAATTGACTGTGTTTTTGACAAGGTCGCTCAGCATTGTAAGTTCCTCTAATATTATTATTTTAACATGGGCACAGGACCTTCAATATCCATCCTGTGATTGTCAAACTTCCTTTCTTATTTTCCATTGATTACCCATTTGCTATACAAAATACCTGGAGATATTTTGTAAACAGGTAATTTGAAACAAGGTCTCTTTTGATGTTAAAATAAAATATACCTCCTGGTACATTTTGGAAATAAGAACCATCAGAACAAGTGAAACTTCTAGTTGGTTTGTTTTTTTTTTTTTTTTTTTTTCTGTTGTTGTTAGAGTAAACGTAGCACTTGACATATATTGACAAACTAATAATTAAAAAATCACAATTTATTTTTTTAGCTTTTGTAAAGAAATTCCTTTTCAGAATTACTGGAGCCCCCAGAGGATATCTTAGCTTGTATCCTGATATCTTGTTTTCTAAATAAACATTTTACCTACTTTTTCAGTGAGTTACTGCTAAGTGATCCAACACGGTGAAAAAGAAAGAATCAAGGCATAGCCATATCAGAATTTTATCATGAGTCTTAGGTCACTTGGTAGTATTCTTTTAAGTATCAGCCCCTGAAGTTCCTGCCTAGAAAAAGACTAGTTCTGTTATTAAAAATAAAAAATATTAATTAAAAAATAATTAATTTTTGGTGGAGAAAAACTGGAAAGTGAGCCTACAGGCTCAGAGAAGAGATGGCCAATAAAATAAACCCTCAAGGATATATAAACATAGAAACCGATCATTCTGCACTTTTGCACCACATCAAAGTGTTTTGGGAGGCTAACTTGCATTGTTTTGAGCTGCAAATCCAAGGCAAATAACATCAGAATTATGTGGGATAATCATGTCCTTTTTTTTCTTTTTAAAAATTATTTTCTTCAGAAATTTTGTCTCAATTTGTTTTGAATTCATTTGGGCTTTAAAAAATCAGCATTACAAAGTGGGAACTTACTGAAGAGCTGGAAGGGCAAAATGAAGTATCTTTATTTAAGAAGTAAAAGCAACCCACTTTCATTTTGCAGACAAAACTATTGTTGAACGAGCATATTCCATGGACAGGTCAAGATACTCTTTCATTTTGCTGTCTTGTCCATGCTACTGGAAGCCCCCAGCATCTGAGGTACAACAGAGTCACTTCTGTACTCTGAATGTCCTCCATAGCATCTGTTATTTCCTGTTATCTGATTGTTCACTGCCTTAACAACAAAAGAATGACCCCTTCTCTGCCAGATATTTTTTTTTCAAAGTGAGGTCCAAAAACTTTTCAAACATCTTTAGTATTCTGAATCTCAGCTGTGATAAATGTCACAAAACACCAAAGCATGACCTGTAGACTTTTGTTTATCCAAAAGACTGCAATAGCTGGTCAACAGGGTTTTCAGTAAGGTTTTCAGTAAAAAAAATTGCTATTAAATGTTCATAGATGTTATGGAAGTAATTTTTTTTCCAAAACATTTAAGAATCTTAATGAGTTTAAACAGCACTTCCTTAGGGATCTCTGTGCTGCATAATACCATTTGGGGGAGCCGTTTCACTGCATCTCTACGAGACTTGCAGCTCATCTTGGTCTGGTCTGTGAGCAGAGAAACAGTGAAAAAGGCAGGTCAGAAGCCTGTCTGTGACAAAAAGCAACAATTAAGTTTGACAAACTAGTAGAAAGGAAGAGATTAATTTTAGAAAAGAATAAACAGAGGGGAGGAGGGAAAGGTTAGTACAAGCAGGAGCATGTGGAATTTAGCAACTTCAAAATTTCTGGGAAACTTTTATGTCTTTTGAAGCTGACTGAGCAGGGAAGATGCCACTGCCAAAGAGATCTAGCTTTTCTAGAGAGCATAGATCAAGGGAAAAGCAAAATCTAAGAAAATGGATTAATAATTGAAAAATACTTTCCTATCTCTCCAGTTTTGACCATGGTATATAAATCAAGTTAAATCTTAGTTTCAAGGCAGGATTTCTGTGTATGTTCATAGAGCATGAAATATTTCAGTAACAGGAACCTCTTGGATCATCCCTTGTTACCACAGTGTGGTGTGGGAAGCTCCATTTCAGAGTAGCTGTGTCTTTTGCTCTTGTTTCGCTGTCTGAAATTTCACAGTCAGAAAAAAAGTCTTTCCTGATAGTGTTTAGTCTCACTCTAGCACTGTCTGGCACTTATATTCTCTACCATCAAGTTTTTATTGATATTGTTATATCCCTTCTTAGCATTCCTCTTACTGGACAAAAATTTTTCATTCATTTTTTTCTTCCAAGATATGACTTCTGTTTTCTCTTATGGTCTGTGTAAACATCCCTGCTGTTTTTCTTGAATTTCACACCATTATTACTATTACTAGCCACCAATGTGCAGCAGCAGCCCAGAAGGCAAATTGAATCCTGGGCCGCATCCAAAGAAGCATGGCCAGCAGATGGAGAGAGGTGATCCTGCCACTCTACTCTGCCCTGGTGAGACCTCACCTGGAGTCCTGTGTCCAGCTCTGGAGCCCCCAGCACAAGAAGGATGTGGACCTGTTGGAGCGTGTTCAGCAGAGAGCCACAAAAATGATCCGAGGGCTGGAGAAGCTCTCCTGTGAGGACAGGCTGAGGGAGTTGGGGTTGTTCAGCCTGGAGAAGTGGAGACTCCGGGGGGACCTTATAGCAACCTTCCAGTACCTGAAATGGGCCTACAAGAAAGCAGAGGAGGGACTATTCCCAAGGTTTTGTAGTGACAGGATGAGGGGTAATGGCTTTCAGCTAGAAAAGGGCAGATTTAGGTTAGTTGTTAGGAAAACGTTCTTCAATATGAGTGCGATAGATCACTGAAATAGGTTGCCCAGAGAGGTTGGTGGAGGCCCCATCCCTGGGGACATTCAGTATCAGGCTGGATGAAGCTCCGAGTAGCTTGATCTAGTTGCAGATGTCCCTGCTTACGGCGGGGGAGGAGGTGGACTAGATGACCTTTGGAGGTCCCTTTAGAGGTCCTTTCCAGCCCATTCTATGATTCTATTACACTGATCATTGAGGTAGGCTTTTGGGTAGACCCCCAGGTCCTTTTCCTCCAGGCAGCTTTCCAGCCACTCCCCCAGGTCTGTAACACTGCCTGGGATTGTGACCCAAGTCCAGGACCCGGCACTTGGCCTTGTTAATTTTGTGTCTTCTTCAAATTTACTGAGGGTGCATTTGATCCCCTCATCCAGGTAATTGATAAAGATATTAAACAAGACTAGTCCCAAAACGGAGCCCTGAGGGAGACTGCTCATGACCGGTTACCAACGGGATTTAACCCCATTCACCACAACTGTCTGGGCTCAGCCATCCAGCCAGTTTTTAACCCCTCACATCCAATACAGGATAGAGATTCTCCCTGGTCCTTTTTTTTTTGTTGTTAATATGTTTGTAAAAATAACTTCTTACTATCCTTTGCAGCGATGGCCAGGCTGAGTTCCAGCTGAGCTTTTGCCCCCCTAACGTGTTTTGTTTTGTTTTTTTTTCTCTAGATGACCTAAGTAAATCCTTATACTCTTCCTGAGTACCCTGCTCCTTTTTCCAAAGGTTGTAGACTCTTTTCCTCCTAAGTTCCCTCAAAAGCTCCCTGTTCAGCCACACTGGTAGTTTTCCCTGCCAGCTTGTCTTATGACACATGGGGACAGCTTGCTTCTGTGCCCCTAAGAGGATCTTCTTGAAAAAAGTCCAGCCTTCCTGGATCCCCTTTGCCCTCTAGGACTGTATGCCAACGGACTTCCTCAGCCAATGTTTGAAACAGGCTGAAGTCCACCCTTCAGAAGTCCATGGTAACAGTTTTGCTGCCTCCCCTCCTTACCTGACCAAGTATTGAGAACTCTATCATTTCCTGGTTGCTGAGCCCAAGATGGCCTCCGACCGCAACATCACCCACTAGTCCTTCTTTGTAAACAACAAGTACAGCAAGGAACCTCACCTGGTAAGCTCCCTCACCAGTTGAGCCAGGAAGTTTTTTTCCATACACTCCAGGAACCTCCTGGACTGTTTCCTCTCTGTTGTGTTATATTTCCAGCAGAAGTCTGGTAAGTTGAGGTCCCCCACAAGAACAAGGGCTTGCAATTTTTCCACGTCTGCCAGTTGTCTATAGAACAAATCATCAACCTCTTCATACTGGTTGAGTGGTCTATAATAGACTCCAAACAGGATATCCACCTTGTTGACCTGCCTCAACTTTACCCATAAACAATCACCAGCCTCTCAGCTGCATGTTAATTAGGTGGGTCTTTCTCCCTCCTTCAATATTCTTCCCTCTCAGTGAAGGGATTGAAGAGAACACCACCTGCACCTCTGACCTTTCAAGAGATCTCCCAAATGCCTTGAGGTCTTTTTTAATTGCTTTCCGGTTTCTCCTTGTAACATCCTTGTTACCAGCCAGGATAACCAGTAGGGGATAGTAGTCTGAGTTTCCTAGTAATATCTCTGACCCTGGTCCCAGGGAGGCAGCCGACTTCCCTATGGAGTGGATCTGGCCGGCATATGGGGCCCTCTGTTCCTCTCAGAAAGGAGCTGACAACTACAATTACCCTTCTTTTTTTTTCCTATTAGGGCCAGTCCTAATGTATGAGGGAGACCTACTTACCTTGGATGACTCAGCTGATGAACCTTCATCTCCATCATCATTTGTTGTTCCTCAATTTCCAGAGCCTCATACCTGTTGTGCAAGGGCAACCAGGAAGAGCAGGGATGCTAGGAGAGGATTCAACCTCCTCATGGAGCAGGGACCTGTTTCCATTCCCCCTCATTTCTTAGGCCCTCTCCTTTTACCTGCTGGCAAGGGAGGAAGGGATCCTCTCTTTCTGATGGATCCTCCGCTTCCCATTCCATCCTCAAGGATGGTAGGGCATGACTCCACCATGATTTTGTGTGTCAGATATGGAACAACTTTTGGGGGAAGATCTTTGGTCCCAGTTAATTCAGGGTTATTAAGATGTTTGAGTTTTCATTCCAGTTTCATTGTGGTGGATTCTGTTTTCCTATTGTTCTAAAATTCATCTTCCCTTTGACCCTAGCTCAATAACAGCTTCATTGTGAAAATCTTTATATATTAATTTGGTTTATGGGGTGAAATAAGTTTATCTTTAAGCTCTGCCCAGAACCTTCATAGTAATCTTACTTTTTAAAGTTATTTTTTAATTCTGTGTACCTAAAGAATATCAAGGTCTTTTCCCACCTAAATGATTCTATGATTCGGTATTCTGGGGTCCTCAGGTTTACTTCTTTCACTGCCTTTTTTTGATGTTCAGCCTTTTAAAATGGAGAAATTAGGATTCAGAATACATCTGAGACTTTTAAGTATACTGTGATGAATAATAAGTGGTGACAGACAAATCAAAATAAAAGCTAATTGACTTTACTCTTCAGATGCTCTTTTCCTGTAATAGCTACAAGAAGTCTGAAATTAAATTTAATATGAAAGGCAAATATAGTTCTTCTACAGCCTGTTTTTTATATTTTTGACTTACAAAGTTATAAGCTGATAAGGTTTACTTCATATTTTTTTGTTGCACTTGTTTCACATAACAAGCAAAAAAAACATTGTTTGTCTGCAGTTTTCCTTGGGGGGTGTGGTTGTGTACTTCTGAATTACTAAGTATTTTATTACAAATTGAGGGTTTTCCCCGCAGTTTAATACCCCAAACTGTCATATGTCTCTGCTGAGGCAGTTGTCAGCAAGAGATAATTCTAAGGTAGTGGTAGAGAGGAATCATTCAGGTAAATAACACATCCTTTGGATGGTTAAAGAAATGAACCTGATTAGGTCCAAATGGAGACCTGGTATATTTCTTTGGCCTCAGGGGTGGTTGAAGGTGGAGTAGTATAATTTTTTTTTTTTATATAAAGGACATAAAGGGACAAAAAATAAAGAGACTTCAGCTGTTTTATGGACACATGCATAGATTCTCTTTATTTTGTGGATTATGTTGATTGAAGGATACTGAGATGGCAGGTATCTTGGAATATTCTCACTGCTTCTTATTCCTTGCCAGTTTGAACAGGCAACATGTAATTTGATTTACTGGAGCCACTCACCTTTTTATTGTTTTGGCTGTTAAAAGAATAATGGTCTCTTTGAAATTATTCAGTCACTAAACCTAAAACAGAGCAAGCTGTTTAACAGTGAAATCAGTGTTAAGTTCATGAGCCTGTGCTAGCAGAAACAGCTTCTGTGGCTTTACTTATTGGCCCATTGGACATATTTGTCCTTTTTTCTCTGTGGTTGCAATTAGAAAGTTTATAACTCAATAGGCTTTTACTTTTTCTTCATGATTTCAGAGAAAAAAATTGTTAATGAGCAAACTTTCAATTGGAAAAAAAGCTGATGGTCAGATCTTAAATGCAGGCTGATGTGTCTTCCTGTCTAAATCTGCAAAGCAGCTGTACAAGTAACTTGGCTTGGGTAAAGCCTGCTGAGTATTTACATGATTATGTAAAGCACTTTAAATCAAAATTTACAAGCAATCAGAAGACTAGAAAAAAAAAAAAAAAAGTCGTTAAGAAGTACAGCATAACATCCTTCTCCAATTTCCCCTCATTAACTACTTCATTTTTATGCATTTTGAGCAGTTCCTGATCTTAAGTCAAAATGTGTCCATAATCACATCCAAAGTGAACTCTCTCACAGTCTATATAATACTTTGCTAGATTAATTGCTCAGTTTGCATGAGTCAGGAACATCTTCCAGTCAAAGCAATTTTAAAGATAAGATTATTTTTTTTCTACCATGATTAATTCAAATAAGTTTAAGTGAAATGCATATCCTTTGCTTTTCACTATAAATGTTGAAGGGTATTGGATCCATAGTCTTATTTTAGTCTTAAAGTAAAACAATTTGCATAAACATTAGTAAATCTGCATAATTTTTTCCATGATAATCTGTCAAGTAATTTGAGAAGAGTTGTAAATGATGACAATCAGTTTCATAATTGCAATTTATGTTAATAACCTCTCTATGGCTCTAACTCTTTTCTGCATTACAGGCAAATTCAAATGTATTCACAATGTAGTAATGTTTCTATTATCTTAGTTTAATCAAAAGCAGGCACTTTAAGAGAATAAAATAGATACAAAATTATTATTTTGAAAACTAGAACTTCATAGTTTCCAACCTTATGAATTCGTAAATGCTTACAAATAACTTGAGCTGTATCCTGCTGGATTCTTCTTAAGCTTATAGAAGACAAGTCATATACTATTCTTTCTTTTTAATTTCCTGTTTGTAAATTTGTTGATATTGTTCAAGATTTTTTTTTTCTGGGTTTTCTCATGCATGTTTAAGCTGGTATTTTTTGTTCTTTAAATTGTGACGTTATGAGCATAAATCTCTATTTAACAGGAGAATAGTGAATAATGAAAATATCCTTGAATCTGAATATTAAACCAGATTTTCTTTCCATTAAGCCATACCAAACATAATAGGAAATGAATTTGTGATTAGAGTGGTCATTTGTGCTGTCCCAGAAGTTGAGGGTTATAGTCCGTCAGGAACGCCTTTCTGTTCAGTGCAGTGAAGTGCAATAAAAGGGATTAATATAAAAGGGATTGTTATGTTAATTGTTTAAACAAAAGGAATGAATCTGAAATAGGAATATGTCGTATCAGATAATATGTATGATTCTGAATCTAGAATTTATTGTATGAAAGGCCATTAAGTGATTAGTTGAGCCTGATTAACATATTTGAGGTTTCTACTCTTATTGAAAGCACTGGGACTTTTCTTATTTGACATTAGAAGAAATAAATTAGGTTCTTGATTCTTAATTATCATTTACTAGTGATTTGGTGTGTTACAAAAATGTCTTTGATCTATACCATATAGCAATTATAAATGCCTCGTAAGGAAACTCTTAATTCATTGGAATAGAACAGAAGAATCATGGAAAATTCTAAAGTACATGCATACAAAGGTAAAATTTAGTTTTGCCAAACCTTCCTCTTCCCATATGATACCTGTGTGTACCTTAGAGCTTTCTATATAAACTTGGATATGAGGAAACAAAGTTGATGTCTGCTCGAAATTGCCTGTAGGTAAACTGTTTATTTTCATGAGTAACTTCTGTTTAACATGAATTTAAATACTAGTCAGACAAACAGTCACTCATGGAGAAAAGAACTGTTTCTATTGATTATTTCTTTCTGAGGATAGGAAATTTTAAGTGTATCATAGATAAAGTAGGAACCTTTCTGGTGAAAGCTGATTTGAAATGACCTGTACAAATATGTCCGGGACAATGTGGAAATAACCCAGCTTCACTTTTCCAAGTAGATGGTCTTGTCCATTCAAAACTTAGAAAACCCTGCAAAACTGGTTTGAACATCTGCCACTGTTTCTTTGCCATTGAAGTAATTATTGTCAAAGTTAAAGCTTAGCTTACTGAATGTGTTACATCTTTACGAAGGCTTCATGCAGTCAAAAACGTCAATGAAAATAAGAGAAGCTCAAAGTCCAGGTATAATTTCCATGTATTATTTCCATGTAAAAAATATTTTGGAGCCTTTTACCAAGTGTGTTGGTGTACACAACAAGGTTAGGCAGCAGGGGGGCTGCAAGCATGGTCTTTGTGGGAAGATGGCAGGAGCTGCTTCATGCTGGAGACAGCCAGTTCCAGCCATCTCTGCAAAAGACTATCCACAGAAGATAGTTGAGGCCATTATCCTTGGATGGGGCACCTCTTGGAAAATGTGTATAAGAAAGGGCAGAAAACATAAAACAGGCAGATGAGAAGGGAACAAAAAGAGTGAGAAACAGTGGAGGTAACATCAAAGTCAGAGGAGGAGCAGAAGATTCTCCATGGCAGAGAAGCCCTTAGAAGTGACCATGGTGGAGCAAGCATTTCCCTCCAGCCCATGGAGAGGACAATGTCAGAGCAGATATCCACACTGCAGCCATTGAAGAATCCTACATGGGGCAGATGGAAATTCTTGAAGTAACATTGGCACACTGAAAGCCCATGTTGGAGTAAGGCAAAAGTATGTGGAGGAAGGATGAGCAGAGAGAACCCTCTACATACTGAATGTAACACCCTTCCCCCATGACTCCAAACACTACTAAGACGAGTTAGGAACAAAGGAATGAAGTGGAGACTGGAAAATGACAGAAGGAAAGGTGTTGCTTTAAAGTTTGTCTTTTTTTTTGTTTCCCACTACTGGAAAATACTTATTTTAATTTACAATAAATTAAATTAATTTTCCCATAGTCTTCTTTGCCCGTGATGGTGCTTGGCAAACAATCTCCCTGACTATCTTGACCCATGAGTATTTTCATTCCTTTTCTTACTTTTTTTCCTGTCATGCTGGGGGATGGAAGGAGAGTGAGCAAGAGAATGGGTGGCATTTTGTCTGTTGGTCAAAGTTTTAAGCTAAACTGAGCACTATTGTTTTCTTTTGGCACTTTATTAAGAGGTCTTGCTAATTACAGGTTTATAAAATAAACATATTCTTAACTGAAACAGCAATTCAATAAGTTTCTTATTCTGGAGTTAGGTATACTCCTATATAGTTAACATTTGGGTATATAACTTATAGAATATTGAGTCCTTAGATCTGAAGGATAAATTGATGTAAATGTTGTCCTGCTTTTTTAGTCTTCAAGCATCTGGGAAACCAACAGTCCCCATGTCAATTTAAGGAAATTGTCTAAATCTCTATTTCTAAACTTCAGTGTGAGTTTTTTCCTTATAGTAGCTATTAGCTTGGATTTGGTTTTTTTTTGAGGGGGTGTGGAAATGCCCTTATGACAGGATATAATGTCAGTTCAATAAAACTTATTCTTAATCTCCTTCGAAAGCATTAATAACTCCATCTTTCTCTCAGTTTTATTTGATTTTCAAAATTGGTGATGTCCATTTGTGATTCCTTTGATAGTGTTACTTAAAAATAAAATGGTTAATTTTTAAAATTACATTTAAGGAAATGAGATTGAAGTACTTCTCTAGTATAAAATACTTGTGTCTTCTATGCCATAGAAAACTTTCCTATATCCTTTTTTAGTAATATTTGTATGCTTCACTGCTCTTCCTTCCATCCTTACTTTTCCTCTGTACATCATGTAAATGAATTAGAGGATTTTGGGATACTTGGAAACCAGAACTCTGTCAAAAATAATTCCTTCTTCATTAAGATAAAGCTGGAAGTCTGCCACAGCACTGCCGGAGATAGAGATTTCAATTTTCTTGTAGGCTGAAGCATAAAAGAGAGGAAAATAAGATGCATTCTATAATTCACCGTTTTCTTTTCAACTGAATTAATTATACTGTATCTGTTGTGCTGTGAACGGTACTCTGCAGAAGAGACAGAGGGACTGCTAAGCCTTGTCCAGCTTTGAAGATATTGGCAGCTGGTTTGCTATGTGTTTTCATATTATCAATTCGAGTCCTCTGTGAGACTGAAAGGATGCTGCATGTTGCCTTCTTACTTAGCTTATTTGCTAAGAACCTGTGATGTATTTAAGTTACTAACCATTTGGTATTATAAGGGTGTAAGGTTAACGGACTGCGAGGTAACTGAAGAATTGCGTCCTTGTCACTTCCATTGACAGCCCAACTTCTACATTTAGTTATGAGAAAGTGTCTGCATCATTAGTCAACCCCAACTGCAACAGTCAAAACAAACACATTTGGAGTTTGTAAAATGAAATTAAATATAGATTCTAGACCATAGTTGCTGTGTTTTCAAAAGCACATTTATTTGAGGAAAGCAAAAATTTCAAAATTATAGCCATCTGATTACATTGTAACAAAACTCAGCTAAGAGTTTACATTATGGATTTACTCCAGGGAATGACTGACTCTCAGAGCAAACCAGTGTGCAGCAGAATTTGACTATGTGAGTCTAAGTTCTGCCTTCCTTCCATGTACACCTAGGACACTTCTATCTGTCCAACAGATATGCATTTACAAAGAGAAAAATGAGATTAGCAAGAAAGTATCTTCAAGTCACTCCTCATTTACAGTCTTTTCCTGAATCTTTGTCCAGCACACAACTGTTACTAACTTTACATATATAATGAGTCATACTGTTAATGATGGGAATACTTGAAATTCATAAAGCTATGTGGTTACAGTCTCCCACTGTGTAATATTGTCTAATATATAAGTAGAATAATAGATGGAAAAGAAAACAGAAATAAGAAATATTGTTATATGTGTATTTTAATTATCTGAAACTATTAATAGTTTTGCATTTTTTATTGTTATAACAGAAAAAAAATATTTATGTAGAATGAATACCTAGTGTCTCTAATACAAAATTTATATTAGTATAGAAGTGAGCATGGATCATAGGAAGCGACTTCCAGACAAGTTACAGACAAAATAATTTCTCAAGCTTGGTTATGTATACACAGATACTCTTTTACTGACCTCTCTTACCTCTGTGGGTAGGAAGATGGGGACTGGGGGAAGGTGTATGCATTAGAATAACATTTTTATAAATTAATGTATTTTCTTGTTCATCATTAAATTTCTTTTACAAATTTTACATCACAATACTTGCTTTATATAGAGGTACAAGCTGTATAACTGTTCTCACAAAATGGGATGCTTAATGCACACAGTTTTAGATAGTTTGGTCTCAGCATGTATAACATTTATCTCCTAATGTTTGGAGTCAGGAGCAGCAAAGCTGCCTACCAGCCTATTTTCAGTATGGTATTTTTTCTTTTTAGCTACACAGAGTTACTGAAACTGTTAATACAGGACTTGAATAATTTTTACTTTGTTTATGGATTACAGTTGTTTAAACTCATATTTATGGATTCATTCTTCTAGGTATGTACAGAGCAATGCACAAATACATATGTAGAATATAGGTATTTCCTGACTGAATTGGGGATTAAAGGTTTGATCATATAAAGTAAAGAAAATCTTTCTATTATGTTGAATATATGTTATTTAAGGCTGCTGGGCTTTTTGGGTATCTGCATGGATTTGGAGGGAAAAGAGATGAAATGACTAAACGTGAAGTCATTGAACCTTTAGAACAAGGGAACAATTACATTAGTCTAGACAGGGAATTTACTTGGCTTCCCTATTCCAATAAATCACTGCTCTATAATGCTTAGTGCAATGGATGAGATCATGCACGCAATACTGCATTCAAAGCTGTGAGTTTGCCTAGCACAAATTATAGAGTTTGATTTGTGACAGAGTATTAAGAGCAAGAAGAAGCGGAGAACAATCTAAAACATAAAAAGAGGATCTTTATTTCATGTTGAGAAGAATTATTTGAGGTGCAAAAAGGATACAGAAGGCAAAACTAAAATGAGGAAAAATGAAAACAAAAAGGAGTAAAACATTAGAATCTCTACTACAGGAAGTGGTGGTAGTGTCCCTTCTCAAGACCTTTAAAACTAGACAGGGTACACAGTTCTAGAAAAGTGCCAGATCAAAAATGTTAAGGAAATAGACTTATGTGATTTGGTTTTTTTCCCCTTAAAAATGTATTAGTAATTTTTTAAAATTCTTTTTTAATGTGATGGAACAATACTACATTAGATGCATAGAGCAGACATACTCTGTGCAATTCACCATTTCTCTCACTTAACATTTTCTCTCTTATCTTGTAACATTAATTCATCTTCAACTAAAAAAAAATAAAGGGAACAAATAAAATATGTTCAGATTTAAAGGACTGTTTTGAGTAACCAGGGTTAGAAAGGTCTGGAAATTTTAAAAGCTAAGATCTGCATATCACAGTTTAATTCTAACCTTGTCCTTTGGGCTGAATGTCCATTACTGATTGGAGTTTAGGGTCCTAAACTCCTTCTTACAGTATTGTTTCATCTATATGTAATCCGGTTCATACCTTTCAAGGTCTCTCTGCCAAGTAAACCAAGGCATAATAAATGGAGACTTGCATAAAAAGCCTAGTCATGATCTGAACTAAAATCCTAACTAAATGCTTACTCTGTCAGGAATCCAAACAGATACCTTTAAGCCTTTGCTCTCTTTGTTTGCATTCTGAGATTTCTGAAGTGCTGTGTGTAGCTCTTATTTTTAGACAATCATCAATGGAAAGTGCCATTCAAGCTTGTTTGGTCAGTTGCAGCAGCAGCACCTTATAGTTTAGATGTCCTGATGATTTCTGCTTTATTCCATGTGGCTTGTCCCATGTTCAGGTAAGGCTTTTAGCAGGGTGATCATGTTTTAACTATATGCAGTATAGAATAGTCAAAATAGTTTGACATCAGAAATTAGAGATCCTAGAAAAAATAAAGCCTAAGCTTTGCTCCTTTTATAAATATGTCAAAATGAGTGAACTTTGATCAAGGAAAACCTTACCCCACTTTTTCACTGGACTTTCTAATTAGGAAATATATTGTACAGTGAGGTTGGTTTTACAAGAAATAAACTTTGCTCATTTTTAATGTAAGGGCTTCGGAGTTGAACTAACAGTTTTGCAATGCTGACTAGAAAGCATTTACAAATTTGGTTGGTTCCATAATGAAATTATGAAATGGGAAATTATTTTTTATTAGTGAGTAACAGTTTCTCTGTCTGCCTCTCTAGAAATTCAACAGAGCCAAGATTCTGTTTAATTAATGCTCTGATTTTTTTTCCAAGTATTCTTGAATTGTAAAAGCTCTTACAATCAATGAATTATCATGAAGCCATGATAACTAAATTAATAACATACATATATATATAGAAAAGTGGAAAGAGAAATGTAAGCCCATGAGATTAAGTGAATTTTAAGACAGAGCTCTGAGATGTACTCATATGATATGGAAGAAGATCCTTGCTGTGGTTGCAATAGGACAATTTCACTCAGGCTGACATACTTCTTCATCTCAGTTCCTGTATTTTATCACAGATAGTGAGTATAGAACAAATTAATTGAAACTGAAGAACCAAACAGTATTTGAGATCTGCAGAAAGCTTTGCATCTTTATTCTGCAGTTTGAGCATGTTGCGTAAGAAAAAGAGGAACAAAAAAGGACTGAAATGTCACTCCTTCTCAGACCCTCCCCACACTTGCTGCCTTAGGATGTGATGTTCCTTCCTGTCTAAACTAGAATAACATTGAATGGATAGCTTTGACAGAGTAGCTGAAACCCCTTGGATGAGACAACATGCAATCCACCTTCATTAAATAGCATGCAAGGGGAGTGCGCCAGGGAGTTAGGTTAAGTTGTATAGCTTTGGTGTCTTTCTGGTGGCTGGGACAAAAACTCACCTTGGAAAGGACAAATAGTCTGTAAATCCTCTCATTTTCCCCACCTGACAACAGCAAACAGGTGCAAAACTCCTGCAGTGCCTTGTTTCTCAGCATCCGAGTTCTACTCGGAGTGAGATACTTTGCAAACACAAAGGAAGGAAAGAAAGAGAAAAAGGCTTTAATTTATGATATAGTCTTGAAAGAATTTCTGCATCCATTCTTTCTTAAACTTTTTCAGTTGTCATTTGGTGTATTGCAAAAGATCAGATTGTCTGCAGAAACATCATTGGCAAGAAATCAGACAATATAGCAAATGTACGTTGTAGAAAGTGTTTGACTGCTTTTCTTACATATGTGTGCTGTGAATGACAGTTCTTCTGCAAAGGTTTTTTTTTTTTTCCTCTGCAGAGACTTTAGATAGACTTTGAAGTTCCCTTCACATGCTGTGTTGCTTTTTTACAGAAGTTACATATTGTTTCTAGGTATCTAAGAACAGTAGAAGTCATAGAATTGTAGAATGATTTGGGTTGGAAGGAACCTTCAAGGATCATCTGATCTTACCCCTCTGCCATGGGAAGGATGAAATGAAATGAAATGAAATGAAACAAAACGAAATCCTGGTGAAAAACATAAGTAAAAATGAAATTATAGTTTCCTTTTAGTCAAAGAAAACTGTGGACAAAGAATATTTTGAAGGAATTTTAATTATGCATGTTATTTATATTAGGGGCAGAATATGTGTATATAATATATAATAAATATTACAATATATCTAGACATCTATGTGTAGTTACAAAGGATAGAGGTAGAAGAACTTTTCCCTTTTTCTGATGAAGCTTATTTCCTCTGCTTCCACATGAACAAAAAAATACCTTGGTATTTTTGAGGAGCAATGAGGTGAAAATGGTAGCATTTGATAAGAAACAAGGCCAAGTATTAGCTGCATTTTGAAATGATACCTAGCAGAACATAGTGCACAGTATTCACAGTGGGTCCAGGGCCCCTTTGGTATATACTTCAGGAGATCCAAATCACATTTGAGCTGCTGCTAACTCCACCCAAGGTACTACTTTGAAGTTCCACCCAGTATATAAATTAAAGCTTCTGTGTTAAATGCTCCTGTCCCTCCCCTCTTAACATGAGAACTGTTTAAGTTAGAAAGTAAAATAAAAATTTGAAAAATTGAAATCCGATCATACCTTCAACATGCCATAGACCATAGATTGCCTGGCATTTGAGGGATACTGCAAGACAAAAAAGATTTTTATGTTTTTTTATACTTATGGAAACCCCTTGTTAAAATTTTAGCAGTGTCATTGCTCAAAGGAAGATTATGTGACAGAGAAGGGTATCTAGGATCATGTATAGATGCACTCTGAAAGCTGTTGCAGCAAATTTGACAGGAATAAAGGTTTCCTTATTGTTCAGTTTTTGAAGTACAATAGCATTTTCATCTCTCTGGATGCACACTTCTGTTTATATTTTGAACTAAACGCACCAGTGATCTACATTTCCTTGTTAAGATCTAACGCTTAAGAATTACTAAGAAACTATTAACAATAAGCCTCCATATGGAAGTATAAATAATTCACACGTTGTGTGTTTTGTTCCATCTCTTAGGGATTATAAACTTGGCAACAATCAAGTTGAATGTCATCATTAATTATAGTTAAAATGCTGAAGTAGAGATACTTTTCCTGACAAAGCAATGCACGTAGTGAAACTTTAAAAGAAGTTTATAAAGGGACTGAATGGAAATTAAAATTATAACACTTATGTAGTTAGTTATATAGTTACTGAACACTCAATCAGACATAAGACCACAGTTGCTGCAAATGCTAGAGATAATTCTTACATGGCATGATACTTCTGCAGGATTCAAAAAGGCATCTGTGTAAGCATCATGCATTTTAAAATCATGAGTGCTATCACTTCCAGGATATGTGGTGGAAATATTTGTTCACTATTATGACTCTGTCTTCGCTCATAATGCTCAGCCAGCCAGATTTTGCTAGAAGAGGCTAAGTGTTTCAAACGATCTCAGAACATCTCAAAATATTTTCAAACTGTGTACAAGGACATTCTTCAGTATTATTTAACTCTGCTCTAGGTTGTGAAGTCTTAATTCAGCACTCAAAAAATTGACAGTTTTTTTTTCTTTTTTTTTCTTTTTTTCCCTTCCCAGATGTGTGTATAACTTTGCTGAGTTTGTATAGCAGTTGCCAAGCACTTCCCTGTCGTGTAATATATAGTCCCTGGACCATACTACCATTTCAGGGTAACTGTTCCAGAAAGTCTATATCTGACCATTTTTCCCTCTGCAAGTAGGTTATGTAACTGTGCTGCAGCTGGTCAAGTGTTTTGAGCAACTAAAAGATAGGGGCTTTTTTTCTTGGTCTGTTCCATACTACTGAAGTCCCTTTGTCACCAAGCAGGTGCTGCATTATTATGGGAGCTATGCTACCAAAGCGCACAAAGACATTAAGCACATCTGTGTACAGTTCTGGTCTGGATGCTCTAAGTAGATATGAAGCCTTTAGCAATCCCAAGAGCTGACGAGGACATTCATTACACTCCTTTCCTACCCTATCTTAACTGGTGAAACACACTGTTTGCTTGTTTAGTGAAGAGCCAAAGCCTTGGACCTAAGTAAAACATAATCCTGGATGTGCTGTAGGGATATAAGATGGTGACTCAAGTAGGCAGATAAAATTATCAGAGGATTCATGCTGAGCTTGTACATGAGCAAACCCAGAGCCATCAGGATTCTAGCAGATGGTTTTCTTTTTTCAGCTCCAGAAATAAGTAAAACTGAACTACTGGAATATTTCTTACTTTATTTTATTCTACAGACTCGGAGTACTTAAAGGATGTAAAGCCCTTCTGAAAGTTTTGATTTTCTTTATTTAACCCAAAATCTTTTGAACATTGTCATAAGTTTTAGGTCTAGAGGGGCTTGTGGTTTAGTAATACTTGCCCAGTAATATCCAAGTAGTAGTCTGAGGGCTTGAGTGGACAGGGACAATAAATCTCATGCTCTTAAATAGGTACTGCATTCTAAGGACAATAAATTAGATTGTGATGAATTAGTATGAACTTAATACATGTCAGATTTAATTTCTTGTAATTTTAAAGTCTCATCAGTACAGCTAGAGGATAGGAAGTGTGAACTCCACAGCTGCTCTTCTCATTTTCTATATTATGTGATTCTATAATTTCTCGTGCAACCACAAGATTTCACTGATGTGAAACATGATAATATGGAGTATTCAATGAATCTTCATTGTTTCAGCTGCTTCTGGGTCTTAGTAACTAGAGGATAAATTTCTAGGGCCTGACTCAATCCAACTGAGCTCAGAGGAGCCACTGATATAAGAGAGCCCTTCCTGCTCTTAAGCTACTGTTGGTGGTAGAGAAAAGGAACTGTATCTGAAAGTTCACAGTTAGAAGCAGTTCTTCATTTCGCTTTTCTTGTCTCTGTTAGCATTAAAATGCTAAGAACCTCTTAGGAGCAGTACAGTAGCCACAGGTGACTGGAAACCCCTGACAGACTTTCTGGGCAGAGAGTGAAAGAGATGGAGGGATCAGGTTTCCAACTTGGGGTTTTGGGACACCCTTTCATGGAGGAGTATTTCCAACCAGGGGGCTTGAACGGGGTTTTTGGAGCATTTTCTGAAAAGTAAAGTGGAAGATAAAAAATAAAAAACAACCCAACAGGACAAACTGCTGCAAAACTCTTACTTTTTCTTTATGCTTGAGTTTGTTTAAATGTTGAGTCAATATCACTGATCTTGCAGGAGTACATGTGTGTTGCTGAATGTTTACGTGGCATTGTGTCCTTACAGTGGCTGGAGGCAGCAGGCAGTTACAGTAATCTCAGTGAGAGATTGAGCCATCAGTTTGCAGAGCGTATCTTCTCTGTGGATTGGTGAAGGTGGTTGACAATGATGAGGATGGCTGGGAGAAGGAGTAACATTTTTTTTTGTTCTCTAGACTCTACAAGGAATCACTTTACATACACTCTTTACTGGAACAGTGTAGATGAAGGTTTATTTTCCTTGTAATATCAGCCCTCAAGCAGAAGTTGAATGAGGAGTTATTTAGGCTGGGGAGTTTCAACACTTCTGACTTAGGTGCAATATGTTGTCATGGAATTTTACCCAGACATATACCCAAATATTCAGTTAAATGATGTTACATTAATGCCTGTAAAGGTGGTGGCATTATGGCTCCACAGATCTCTTTGTTTTTAAAACAGTTCAGTTTAAAACAAGCTCTCTTCTACAATCCACTTTGTTATTTTCATTATTCCTTTGCTTTCTCTAGGAACTCATATTGCATCCTTAACAGTTCAGTTTGTTCCTAAAATATTATAGACCCCCATGTAATGACAGATGACTTTTGTAAGAACTAGGCCAAGGTTAGTTTCTGCTTTAACACTTCAAAACTCCCTGTGATGATTTTCTGGATTCGGTTATAAGATAATTAGGAAGCTTATATAACTTGTATTTTCAAATTATCCAAGTGAGGTTCACTTCCATCCACCAAGATGATCATATATTTTATTATTTTGCAGCTCTTAAATATGCCTCTTAATGCATTCCTAATCATATTATAGCTTTAAGATTTTGGGGTAGCATTGAGCTTTGCAAAGTTTCAACATGATTTAAAAAGGAGTTTTCTAATGCTTGAGCCTATCATGAGCTTGTCTTTACTCTTAGCTGTCCCTGGCCAATTGCCAGCTTCAAAAATGTATTTTGGAAAAAAATGCATTGTGGAAAAAAAGCCGTATAGAACCACAGGAAGAGACAGGTCAGTAGTTTGTCCATTTCTCTATGAGTGAAAAGATCCACAGGCAATGTTATCAGTGGGATGTTTTGCATAAAATGCCAAACTGATTCTTCAGGATAACTTCTAATTATTACAGAACAACCTCTTTTGCTCTAGTCAGAACTGAAAGCTCTGGATCTCATCTGTTCAGGTCTTACTACTGCACTCATAGTTATACGCTATTTCTCTTTCATTCTTTGTTCTGCTTTGCTTGAGGAGCTGTTCAATGCCTTTAGAGCAGAACATAAAGTGATATACTGTTGAACTTAAACCTCAAAGCTGGTGAGGTAATTATGTGGAAGCTACCACAGGGACATGAGAGCAGATGATTTTGGTAGTCAAAGGAGCACAGAAATTTTCTGCGGTGTTTTTGTTTTGTTTCTTTGGTTTTTGGGGTTTTCTTTCTTAAGGATGGATTTTTTTTCAAACTGCATTTTATTTCTTTGCAGAGGAGGATGAAGTGAAAAAAGCAGCTGAGCTATTTACTCGTGCCTTCTGTAGAATAAAAGCTTAGCAAAACCAGTAAGGAATCATGATGCATTCCTGTGGCATTTTAACCATTCACACAACATCTTTGAACACATAATTTTTGCTTTTCCTTCTATCTTTAAACAACAGAAATGACCATTTAAAATATATCCATTATTTAAAATCAAGCAGTGACACTGAGATGATCCTTTGTATTTCAAGATTTCATACTCACTTTGATGCGCAGAAGAGCTAAGAACTATGTAAAGTAGAGAGGAACAAGAAGGACTGACAAAAGTAGCCTCTGGGATGATTATTCATTATTAAAATTCAGAGCTAGTAGATACTATTTTTCTATAATATAGCTGTGGATCAGAGTAGAAGCCTCTGCCTGAAAATTTCTTTCTGGACAGAAACTTCAGTCTATTTTTCTTCATCTTTCCAGTCATTATCTCCTTTATCAAGGCTCTTGAGATATCAAAGGATCATTGTTTAAAAAAAAAAATAAAAACCTGTGATTTCAGATAATACTGAAAGCATATCTTCAGAACGCTACTTAAATGAAAGTTTCTTTATTCTATGATTTATGCTTTGATAAAAAGTCTCGTGTACTTATCATCTGCAATGCCCTAATCAGAGAGCTTGTGTTGTCATATATTCTACAGTCACATCTATATATTATTTTTGGTGGAAGATATGTTAGATATTTTTAAAGTCAGAAACACTTTAAGGTATTTTACAGTTTCTTTTCTGTGTGATTTACAGATTTCTCACTTAATGATGGTTTTGTCAGATAAGATGGAATTTTAAAAAGCCATCTTTTCTATCTATGAGATAAAAAATTCCAGATCAAAAAATTCAAAACAAATGAAGTTGAGTGGACTACTGAAGTCATGCAACAAACATTTATTGCCTGACTTTGATACTGTATGATTTTATTTCCTTATTTTCCATTTTTAATTTCAACAGTTGATATATTTTTATATTGTCATCTATAAATGAAGCAAGTACAGTATGATAAAATTATTTTGCAGGAAAAACACTATTGTGAAACTGTCCTGCTCCCCCTCTACTCTGCCCTGGTGAGACCTCACCTGGAGTATTGTGTCCAGTTCTGGGCTCCCCATTTCAAGAGGGACAGAGATCTACTCGAGAAAGTCCAGTCAAGGGCTATGAGGATCACTGGAACTCCTGCTGTATGAGGAGAGGCTGAGAGACCTGGGGCTTTTTAGTCTGGAGAAGAGAAGACTAAGGGGGGATCTAATGAATGTGTATAAATATATGAGGGCTGGGTGCCAGGAAGGAAAGCACAATCTCTTCTCACTTACGCCCTGTGATAGGACACGGGGTAATGGATACAAGCCTGAGCACAGGAAGTTCCACCTCAACATGAGGAAGAACTTCTTTACTGTCAGGGTTCCAGAGCACTGGAACAGGCTCCCCAGGGAGGTTGTGGAGTCTCCTTCCTTGGAGACTTTTAAGACCCATCTGGATGCGTTCCTGTGTGACCTGCCCTAGACTAGATGGTCCTGCTCTGGCAGGGGGGTTGGACTCAATGATCTCTGGAGGTCCCTTCCAACCCCTAACATTCTGTGATTCTGTGTGATTCTGTGATATGACTGGTACCCTAAATTTGTTGTTTCATGGGAGCCAGTCTTCTATAACATACTGATCTACAACTTTTTAGTCTTGTTTATCCTTATGTAATGGTTTAAACATGCTTGCTAAGCAAGGGTAGAACCACTGTGGTATGAAAGCAATCAATAACAGAAACTTAGAGGATGTGCATTTTCTCCTTGCATAAATGAAGCATAGAGATTTTTCCTCCTAGCTAACATTAACGTGTACAATTTTTTTAATGACTTCTTTGTTTTTCCATTTGTATCTGAGAACACAAGTATCATATAGTACGTCAAAATTCATTTTCCAGGCATTATTAAGCAGCAGCTCAGTTCATAGAATCATAGAATCGTAGATAGAATGATTCAGGTTGGAAAAGACCTTAAAAACCATCTAGTTTCAATCCTCATGCCATAGGCAAGGGCACCTCCCAGTAGCCCAGGTTGCTCAAAGTCCCATCCAACCTGGTCTTGAACACTTACAGTGATGAAGCATCCACAGCTTCCCTGGGCAACCTGTCACTACAAGTCCTTGTAAAAAGTCTCTCCCCAGCTTTCCTGTAGGCCCTCCTCAGGTACTGGAAGGCCATAATAAGGTCTCCCCAGAGCCTCCTCTTCTCCAGGCTGAACAACCACAACGGTCTCAGCCTGTTATCTTAGGAGAGGTGTTCCAGCCCTCTCAGCATCTTCATGGGCCTCCTCTGAGGACAGTCCGACAGGTCCATGTCTTTCTTGTGTTGGGGACTCCAGAGTTGGATGCAGTACTCCAGGTGAGGTCTCATGAGAGTGACATAGAGAGGGAGAATCACCTCCCTCGACCTGCTCACCACACTTCTTTTGATACAGCCCAGGATACAGTTTGTTATCACTAGTTACCAAAATGCAGTCCAGAAAATATCCTTGAGAAGAAAGAAATTTCGGTTGGTATTACCCTTCTACTTTAGAAGGCTACCTGCCAGAAAACCTGCATGCCTAAGCATCTTCAGAGGAAGAGAGGTTATATGTTTCTTCTCAGACTCTCGAGCCTGACTGCTATGTGTTTTCCCCTTTCTGAGGACATTCAAATCTTGCGTGCCCCACCAAACTTCCCAGGACCCCTCCACACCTGCAAAAGGATGCCTTCCTCATTCTCCAAGTAATTCAATGTTTCCAGTGATAACTGTTGTCTCAGCTACAATGCATCCTTAGCTGATAGGTTGCAAACTATGTTTGGCTCTAAACTGAAGGTAGGTACTCGGATCTTGTTTGGAACAGCTGTACGTGCTGCAGGGACCACAGCTCAGAACAATAACGGAGATAAAAAATAATAGTTTCGTGCTCTATTCAGAAACAGTATAACTTCATGCACAGATTTTTCAGCTTGGATGGATGTTTTAGATTCCTAATATCACAGGCATTTGTTCTATCTGTTCTTATGGAGCTAGCTGATCATTTTCAGTTGAGCTACAGCATTCCTACATATTCATTGCAGCATTTTATGTAAAAAAAGCTTCCTTTACCATGGAATATCTCTCTATTACACCACAGAATCATAGATTCATAGAATC